>NC_056743.1:1035901537-1035906537 GCF_019279795.1 Protopterus annectens | reverse complement strand
GCTGGTGGAGCAAAATAAGCTTCCTCTTCTTTGGAAATGGTGAAAATCCTGTAGCCACCCAAACCCTTAATTCATCTACATGATCTTGTTCTTGTACCAGGGCTGCCATTAATACACTTAAATCTGTATCTCTACCACCCAGGAGACATTTTAGTTTCCTGTGCCATACTTCTACAGAATTTTGCGTGTGAGGTAGAAATAACTTATTTAGCTCATGAGCATTCCAAAAGGAGATTGGAAACAGCGGTGGGAAACGCACACTGGATGAGGTATGTGTATTGAATTACGTGACTTTCCATACATGTAGCAGTCTGAAAAATACTTCAGAAGTTCTCTACCTTCAACAGGAAATGTTTCTCCAATGCATTGAAATTTGATGTACATCACATTTTTTCACAAAAGCTAATGTAGCTAAGGATTTGACAGCTGGTTGAAATGAGGAGTTACTATTGTAAAGTGCTGATAAACCTAAAGCTTGTACTTTTCTCCACAGGTTTTGGCCAAAGTGGAATAAGCAGCCTTTTGATTGCGCACCTAGAACATTCAGTCTTAAACTTTTAATTGTGGCCACCTGAAAATCACACAAGACATACTGAACAATGACCTGAAACCCATACTCACTCAGTAAATTAAATATACATTGCAACAAATAGTTGTAAAACTTAAGAGACTTTTTGGATATTAGGGAAAACAATAGCGGCATAGCTTTGCTATAACTCTCATATTTCACTAGCCAGTGCACACTATACAGTTGCCTTATGGTTACCCCTTTTGTAAAGAAAGTCCCATCCATTAACCATATTGTAGCACAATTTAAGTCATATAAGTTATTTACTGTAGTAAACACTTGTACTATGGTGTCAGTAGTGGTGTCAGACATCATCTTGCTAAGAAAATTACCACTCTTTAATGAGTACTTGGAAAAATCTATATCTTTTAAAGTTATTTCATGATCAGTATGTCTTGCAACCTTTTTCCTGCGGACACATCCTATCTGTTGCAGTAATGCTTTCCTATGAGGAATGCTGTGCATGGCATCTAACATGGTGGATGCAAACACATCCTCCACTAGCAGGCATGGTGCATCTCTGCTATAAGTAGCTCTAACTTTTAAATCATTACAAACAACATATCTTTCTACCTCTCCTGGATCTCCACAATGCTGGTGTGCGAATGACTTTTCCAGTTTTTCTCCATCGGGTAGTATAGTTGTTACAGCTCTTCCTCTACACTTTTGTGTGGACTCATATTTACATCTCCAGTACCTTCTTGCATTCCAAGACCTTTCTAGGTGATACAAGTATCCATCGATCACCAAAACTTCTTTATTTTTCTGTGATATCACAGTTTGGTAAATGTTACCAAGGATTCCAGGAGCTTCCTCAGCTTGTTAGCCATGTTTCTATAGGTATGTAGTACAATGTATTAAAGGTACAAGGTCTTATTTATTCTGATATACAGCAGGACATTTTCAATTATGGCATCTTAAAGTTGTAGCTACTCTTGACATTCTCTTTACTGGTGGACTTTGTGGTATATTGCAGCTACTCTTGTTTGCCTAAGAACAACGTGGTCAGTTAAACTTGTAAAAGTACATTATTGGACATAGTGCTTTTCTTGTGTATAGTCGAGCTTATGAACGTCAATGTTTTGAAAAGTCGGACAAGTGAGATGTCGACGTTTTGGTCTCGGGATTTCAAATTTTCAAATGTCGGTCTTTTGCGATTTCGGGTAAGTGAAGTAGATTTATATATATATATATATATATATATATATATATATATATATATATATATATATATATATATATATAAATATAGATAGATGAAGTCATAGATTCAGATTGTTACCAGCCTAATGAACCGAGCTGGGGAGTGGTAAGCCTAGCCAGGTTTTCCCAGAACAAAATACATGTCCTGTAACCAAATAGAACACTGAGGGCCAGGCCTTTATAAGCTACCTCTGCCCATAAGGGATATGTACCAGGCCCGGTGTAAATTTCCTAGCTTCCATCCACTGGTATAGGTTGCACTTAAACTGGGTAATAAACAAACTCAGCTTTACATGGATGGGAAGCCTGTTCCATAAGAGGGTCAGTATCTGGGACACATTTCTATCTTTCCAGCATGTTCTGTTTAAGTCACAGCAAAAATTCCATTCTCTAGACCTTATATTTTGGGTAATTTTTGACTTACAAAAATATAGGAGATTCATAAGTGTGGGGTCTGTGGATGTCTTGTAAGCCAAACATAAATCACCCCCTCAGCAATCTATAGTAGACTTATTAGAGGGAAAGGGCTTTAAGGTGCTCTGCATATGGCAGGTTTGTTAGACCTTGTATTCTTTTTGTAAGGAACCTCTAAGGTTGCTCCAGTTCCTGCATATGTCTGGTCAGGTACATACCAAAGGGAACATTGTACTCTATGATTTGTCTGCTAAGGGTGGAGTACAGTGGGATAATGACTGCTTTGGACCTAGTTGCCACACCCAGAGTTGTAAATTGCACAACAAAAAAGGATTTCATCACCAGTGTGGCCACATGGTGGTTGTGGGTAAGGCTACTGGCTGTGGGTGTACCTAGATCCTTGACTATTGGATCGACACTCGGGGGCATATTATCAACATGGTAATTAGCTGGGATAATTGATTTCCCAAAGGGTACAATTATGCATTTCTTAGCATTGAGTTTAAGACCATGACTTTCGTACCATTTGTTTTTCAGAGATAGACCTTCTTGAAGAATGCTAGTGTCTGCAGGGAGGTTGATGATACCCCCCAGCCTGCAATCATCTGCAAACTTAGTCAGCCATAAACCTTCGGCATTTGCTTCCATTTCAGAGAAATGGATGCCAAAAAAAGCAGGCGCAATACTGAGCCCTAGGGGATTCAACTAGTGGCTGACCTCTTGATGGAGATGACCTCACCTATTTTGACCTCCTGGGTCCTATTGGTCAGACATTTGTCTATCCAGTGGGTCATAAAAGGGTTTATACCTAAATTATTGAGCTTGTATACAATGCCTGAGTGGGGTATTGTATCAAATGTCTTGGCCAGGTCAAGGTAAGCTGTGTGCACAGTCTTACCTTCAACTAGTCTTTTGGTGACCATCTCAAAAAATCCACCAGATTTAATAGGCATGAGTTTCCTTACAAACTGTGATAGGTCCAGCATTTGCAGGTTACCTGTGTCCTCATTTATCATGTTCAGGATGATTCTTTCCATGGCCTTACAGATTATGCTGGTAAGACTTATGGGCCTGTAGTTACCCAGATCAGTGGCTGGATTTCCTTTGTGCAAGGGAATGACTGCAACCATCTTCCATTCCTTGGGCAGAAAATCTGACTGCAAGCTCCAGTTGAAAAGTGATTTACATAGACCACAGTGGTTATGTTTCATGCTATTTATTAAACATCCCAGGATATTATCAAGGCCCATGTATGCAGTGTTTTTATAGCCCAAATGCATTGATGACCTGTTCTCTAGTAATGGTTGGGAGGATTGTGTTATGTGGTATTTCCTTTGGGCTCTCAGGGGGAGTGGGGGAGAAATTTGAGCTGAACCTGTACCCCAAAAGGTTGGCCATGGCCTCTGGTTTAGTGTGGGTGATGTCATTTGCAATAGGTTCTGCGCATTGTTGTTGATTTCACCTGAGGTTACAAACATAGCTGAAGAAATCTTTGTGATTGTCCTTTGTCTGACAAGCTATTTTTTGTCTTCAAATTTAACCTTTAAATATTAATTAACCCTCTTAGCTGTCTGTTTAGATTGGTCAGTATTCTTTTAGTATGCATGGCTTTGTTCCTCCTACTCTTGGCCAAGATTTTTTTTCTTTTGTTGTATAGCAGATTAATATTGTGATTCCACCAGGAAGGCTTGTCTTTTGCATTTGTCTTAACTTAATATGAGTAGGCACAGCTCACTCTATACAGCTATCAATATGGCTGTACAGAAATTTTGAAAAATAGCTCAGCATATGTTTTAGTGTTTACCGAGTTGCTGGCTGCTTGGCATTTAGCCCAGGTGTCACTTACTAGGATGAAGTTACCCTTGGAATCGTTCCTAAATGTTTTTGGTATCACGCTGGATCCCCAGATTAAATTTTTATTTCACATAATACTGCCATATGGTCAGGTCTGACAAGTGAAGACATTACATTGGGTGAAGAACATCGCTACCACATGTTCATGAGTACAAGGTCAAAGATGTTTATAACCCTGGTAGGAGAATGGACCAACTGTTCCAGGATATTGGTATTAACAACATTTAAGACTTGCTGGGATTGTGCATTACAAGTGGTTTGGGATTCCCAGTTTATAGAGGTGTAGTTTAGATCCCCCAGGAATATTGTATTGGGTTGAATGGTGAGAGACTCTAGTACTTTGAGATAGGTGGTATGGGTTTCCTGTGGCATGGAAAGGGCCCTATAGGTTGCAAGGATATGGCATGACACCCTATTCATGGTGAGTTGCACATGTATGAGTTCCACTGGGTCATACACTTTAATGAGTCTAGATGTGAGGTTGGTTTTAATATAGAATGAGACTCCTCTACCTTTAGTTCCCTACTGTGCAGTAGCTGGTCTAAAAGTATGAAAGAAATTATAACCTTGCACTGCTGGGATACTCTGTGTGACTTTAATCCATTTTTTCATTACTACACAGATGTCTGCACTCTCCAGGGAGAGAAAAGCTTGTAGGAAGTGGAGTTTCTTGTTAAGACTTCTAGCATTCAGCAGTACCAACTATAGATATTCCTTCATAGATTTAGTTAAGTTGATAGATTTATCAGTTTGGCATTGCCTAAAAAAGGCATTGTGGGGGTGGAATAGGTCTTTTCCAATGTCCAAAGGCCTAGATCGGATAATACTTCTCAACCTTTTAGCACAAGAAATCTAGACAAAGCCAAGCATAATGAAGGCCAAAGGCCAAAAAAATAGGGACAAATTTTAAACATTGGTGTTATAGACTTAGAAAGTTGCTATAATAAAAGGTTTTATGTTA
>NC_056743.1:1035879037-1035896537 GCF_019279795.1 Protopterus annectens | reverse complement strand
AGCATGTTTTTAGATGCGCTTTTAGTAAAGTTTTGAAGCGGGTGCATGATGGTAAGGAGGTAATTGTGGGTGGGAGGGAGTTCCATAATTTGGCTATGGTGCAAGAGAATAGTGCTTCACCAGCAGAGTTATTGGCTTTAGTGATTTTTGTTGCTGGATCATAGTGGTCTGGTGGTGCGATAGGGTTAGAGTAGATTCTGGAAGGATGGGACATTTAGTGGATGGTTTACTAGTTTGTGGGTGAGTGAGAGTTGATACCACTGAAGGAGGTGAGGGAGTTCAAGCCAGCCCAGTTCAGCAAGTGAGAGACAGTGGTGACTACGGTAGGATGCCCCTGTGGCGAATTTGGCAATTTTGTTGTAGCAGGTCTCTAGCTTGTTTAGATCGCATTGCCTTAGGTTGGTATATATTGGAGAGGCATAAAATAGGGTGGAGATAAGGTGGGAATTTGCTATTGAAATCTTTGCTGCTTTGGTGAGAAGTTGCTTATTTTTGTATAATGCTCCTAGTTTTTTGTGGACTTCTTTTATGGTCATGGATATGTGAATGTCAAATTTTAGTTTATTGTCTATTTCCACTCCTAGCAATTTGGTATGTTCAGTTGGGTATATAGTGGTGTTGTCTTTTGCTGTGATGTTAAAGTGAGAGTTGTTTTGAGTATGTTTGGTGGTTTGGAAGATGAGTAGTTTAGTTTTGTTTGGGTTGAGTATTAATTGGGCATCGGATAACCAAGTTTCAACAGAGGAAAAGGCTTCCTGTGTGACTTTTTGCAGTTTGGGTAGGGACTGGGCCAAGCAGATGATGGTTGAGTCATCTGCGTATTGTATGAGTGTGCCATGTTTGGTGGCAGTGGCTAGATTATTGGCGTAAACAGAGAAGAGTAGGGGTCCAAGGATGGATCCTTGGGGAACCCCTATGGAGACAGGTAGTTAGGGAGATATGTCATTCTGCCATACAACGGATTGTTGGTGGTCAGACAGGTAACTCTGAAACCAGCTGGTGACTGATTGAGAGAAGGATAGGTTATTGAGGACAGAGATAAGTTGTTTGTGTGGGACCATGTCAAATGCATTAGATAGGTCTAGGAAAGTAGCAGAGGAGAGATAGCCATTGTTTTTATGCTGAAGGATAGTGTTAGTAAAGGAGAGTAAGGCAGTGGTGGTGCTATGGTTTGGTCGGATATCATGCTGAGTATTGGAAAGGAGGTTGTTAGTAAGGAGGTAGTCTGAGACCTGAGAGTGTATGCATCTCTCTAGTATTTTGAAGAGTGGAGAGAGAATAGCTATGGGGCGGTAATTGGTTAGTTCTGTGGAGGGTCCACCTTCGTGGAGGCGAATTATATGTGATACTTTCCACAGTGTGGGAACGTAACTTTCTGACCGAGATTGGTTAATCAAGATGGATACTGGGTAGGCCAGAACATCAGCTGCGATTTGTAGGTATTCACTTGGGAGGTGGTCTGCTGCTAATTTGATGGGTTTAAGTTTAGTTAAGAGTATTTTTTATGTTGGAGGTAGGTACAGGAGAAAAAGAGAAGGCAGTGGGGAGATTACTAGTTGAAGGTGTGGTTGGAGGGGAGAGGGGTTGTGTTGTTTAGCTAGTGATAGTATGGTTTGTGTGAAGTGTGTATTGAATGAGGTAGCAATATTTTCTGAGGAGTGAGGGATGTTAGGAGGAGGGGTACTGACTTTACCTGGGTGGAGGATGGATTTTATGGAGGACCAGAATTGTTTGGGGCTGTGTTGTGAGGAGTCTAGGGCAGACTGGTAGTATTGGAATTTGTCCTGTTTTATTAGCTTTTTGACTCTATTGTGTAGTTCTAGGAATTTCTGTCTAGTTGAGGGGGTTTTGGTTTTGTACCAGTGCTCCCAGGCTTTATCCCTGTTTTTCATTTCTGACTTAGTGGTTTTCTGTAGCCATGGGGAGGGTTGTGCTTTGGTTCTGGAAAGTCTTATGGGGGCATGGTAATTAAGGATGCTCAGGAAGGTAGTATAAAAAAATTCATAATTCATAATATTACCCTGAATTTAAATCAGTTATGTTTATTCTTATTGCCTTATATTTATGTGCAGTCACTTAATCTTTACTATGTGTATTAAACGTTACTTGTTTGTTACATATTGAGTCTTTATCACAAGGCCTGGGTCGTGTCTCCGAGTGGTCCATGAACGAATCCTCCAAAATGGTTTAGAAATGTAAATAAATAAATAAATGTGTACTGTGGGAAAAATTATGTTTATAAATATAAGCAGAATATGATACTATGGATTATCAAAAAGGAACATGTCAGTGTTCCCTGGATTAAAAACATTATAGTAACTGTAGCAATATGGAGATAATGTTTGTTTGTAAAATTCTAGTACCTATGGGTTGTTCTGGTACATATGTTCGTACCAGGCTTTCTCTTATTGCTTGTGTATGGGCATACAGCATGTGTCTCTCTTGTATACACTGATGACTGGTGTTTTCCTTTCTGCATCATTGATTGTTAGGATGTTTATCAAAATGTTGTTCCTGTACAGCTTTACAAGTTTCCTGGGATAAGCACCATAACTATACTTGGTTGTTATCACACTGCCCTGGACTGCATAAATGGTGACCATTGGAGATGTTCTTTCCAATGTGTACAGATCACTTTTGATTTGACATAAATTATTGAGAAGCTTATAAAATGTGTCAAGTTGAGGAGTCTGTATTTTCCACTGAGTAACAGAATGTTTGCCATATTTGTCTAGAAATAAATGTTTTAAGAAATGTTACATTATTCCATAATGCATTCATGTTTCAAGTTATGCCTCAATAGTTCTTTAAATGAATGTAATAGAATTTCCCACTGTCTGGATTAGGTAATCTAATGTTTTGCTATCTTGTGGATTTATTGGGCTGGCGATATTTTGTAGGAACTTGGTCCGTGGTTCTAGGCATTCTCGATTGGTTTTCTTAATTGGTTAGTTATCTAACTAAGATCATTATAAAACCTTGAGTTTTTGTTGCTTCTTGAAGGGTTTGTTAATATGAGGTGCAAGAGTTAGCAGAGAATAAACCTGCATCAGTTTATATTTTTGTTTTCATTTTATTAATTGCACAATTGTAGAATTACTTAGCTGTGTTTTGAAGAGTATCCCTGGATGTGTCAAAATACTTGAACTGGGATTTCAGCAAACCAAGCACGCGGTCATTCACATTTCAGTTCTCCACAAGTTCTGTGTTACATACCTTTTCTGTTGACACTCGAGGATGGCATTCAGGTAGTCACAGCTCCAGAGTGGGAACCATTGCAATTTACAAAATATAAATGCATGTTAAGTCGTCTTTGTCTGTGTATTCATTTCGTTGAACTGCATCCATGTATATGTTTCTGGGTATAGTACTCCTCTAGTAGGTGTTCATAAATAATTCCATTGTGATAAATGTGTGTCACAGAGCACAAGTTTAAAATAAGTAGCTATCATACACAGTTACATTAGTGGTTGATATGGTATGCAGAATATGGCCAAGTGCTCCACACATGGTCTGACAGATGACTGAATGCCACAGTATCTAAGTGATGTACCTTTCTATCTTCAGTTGGAGTGCATTTTTGTGAGATGAGTGCAGTTGCTAGCACCAAGTACAATCAGAAGAGTATGCAAAATCACCAAACAGTTCCAGGGATGCATGGAGAATAATTATGCGGATAGGAACTGTATGTAACTCTCAAACCATGGCACATAAAAGTTGGAAACTTGGTTAAGATGCAAGCAGTGATAGTGTGGGATACCCTGTTTTATCACCTATGTGATACTGGAATGTCCTAAATTCAAGTATGCACAGCAGTAAGCAAACATGATTTCACAACTAACTGTGTGGACTCATGGGTGGTGCCTGCAAGGCACACACAGCCAGCAATTGCTGTCTGCCTAATGAATGCCTATAAGTAACCTTCTGGTTACTTAGCCTGTTTAACAGAAGCCACTAACGGTGCATAACAGGGGGACACCTTACTAGAAATGTGCAGTAGTATTTATTAGTTCTTGTACCCTCACCTTATTGTGAGAAGAGCGTTAACAGGAATGGAAACATACTTTCTTTTATGAGTGGCTACTATATAGCAGCATAGGCTACTTCTAATGCAACTGGTCACTAGTCTCACACTTGCTTTACATGGATGCTGTATAGTGGTGGTGGAGTTGTCAGTATCTGGGAAACAGTGCAAAGTGTATATGCATTTCTTCCCTAGCATGCTTCACCTTAGTCGGTGATTTGGAAAATGCCAGTACACAAAAAACATTTGTACTTTATGAATAGAAAATTGTGATTTGTACCTGTCATAAGCTGCTTTAAAATCTAACCAGAAAAATCATACTGCAGTGGTACATAAGCAAAAGTTAAAGAATGATTCCACTGAGAAACACAGATGGTGTTATAGAACTGTGAGATCAGAGTCTACAACAGTCCTGTTCTCTGACATATATCATGTGAAAGCACAAATGACACATTTGTTAATGGACAGAACTTGCTTCAGAAATGTCTTACTCTACTGCAAGCACTAGCATTTTCATAATGCAAATATCCCTATACAGCCTTGTGCCAAATGGGAATCAGAAGTTGTCACAGTGAGTCTTTCTCCTGCTTTATACCATGGATATTTCTAACACAAAAGTGGTACGGTGAACATAACATTTGAGGGTTTGTTACTTTCCTGATATGTGTGTGTGTGTGTGTGTGTGTGTGTGTGTGTGTGTGTGTGTGTGTGTGTGTGTGTGTGTGCCTGTGTATGTGTGTTTGTGTGTATGTGAGAGTGATGGTGTTTTCTGTAAGTTGAAGGGACTAGTAAGCTGGAACACATAACCTAACTATTAAAGGAGCACTATCACATTCTTTAATAATCATTTTTACAATTACTCACTTGACTATTTACTCGGTCAGTTTTTGCCATATTAAGTTACCTTGCCAGCTTATCTGCCTGCAATTTTATAAAAACAGAACAATAAAGATCCTTCAGATGAGTTAACCTTTTTTTTTTGCTCTCTATTGCTCTTTATGGTAGTATTAAAGTAGTAGATAAAACGAGAGTGAAGACCACCACGATAATGCAGCAAAACTTTCTTTTATTATGAGTAAAAACACATAAGGATAAGCGCTTTCGCATACGGGCTGTACACTTCTTCAGATCTTATTAAAGTACTATTTTACTAAAACTGCCTGTCATAAAAACTAGAATGGAACATTTGCAATCAGTCTGATGAGAGGTACTGTTGCATTAAGCTGATGTCACCTAAATGTTAAACTTTCAAATAAACTGAAGTGTAGAAAAATGTCACATCCGAACATACAATATACTAAATATTCAGAGCAGTGGAGGAGTAGGAAGTAGGGCCATATTCTAACGTACATACTAAATATGAATTTCATATCAGAGAACCAATGTATTTTTGTACATTATCATCTTAACCTGGAAATCAGACAAAATCAGAGCATTAAAGAGTTATGATATTTCAACTAATGTATACATTCATACATAAACTATTGTGTTGTAGTATGAAGGTGTCAAAAGGAAGGGAAAAAATCTTTCTTCTTCAGATAAGTAAACCAGCTGCAAGGTACACAGTTTCTTAATCATATGGTAGTTTCTGAGTGACTGGAAGCATGTAGCAATTATATTGCTTGAGCCCTAACACAAACACACCCTGGTATGACTTGTTACCTAAAAAAATGTTGAAGGAGAGTCAAAGAACATTCTTTACTTTGTCAACAGAAATGTGACATTTATAATGGGGAAGGTGGCATACATCTGCTGTTCAAAAGGAATGCTGATCCTGTACAGGTTTTTCTTTAACACCCAAATATTTTTTTATAATACTAATGTTATTCAGTTGGCTTGCTATATGCTTCTATAGAACAGACACCAACATTTACTACACTCTAATGTAGTTGCAAATACAACTGCCTGTTTTTACAAGTAGATGTTTTATGTGGTAGGTAGCTAGTTATGTATCACCAAAACTTGCCTTTCTTACTTTTCGCATGACTTATTTTGCAACTAGAGTTCATATGTTCATAGGTAGGTACTAGGCAATCCAGCGGCAAACCATAACAAGTCTAGCAAAAAACACTATTCAGAAGTTACTTCTAGCTTCAGGAGGGCAAAACAAGATAGACTGGAGCAGGGTAGGGGATATGAGATTCCCCATCCAATTATCTAGGTTGATCTACAAGGTGGCAAGGGTGCTACTCTGCTTGAAGTTTGGAGGAAAATCATTCCAGAAGCAAGGAATACATTGGGGTATGAATTTAGCATGCCAATGTGTCTTATTTATATGCTAATGAAGGCTTAGCCCCTTTAACAGAGCATTTGCAGTACCATTAGTTCTACGAAGGAATAGGAGGTCAAATAAGGTTGGACCTTTCATGGCTCAAATGACTAGACATGGATCTACAAGAAGACGTCTGTAAGAGACAACACAAAGGGCTGACAGTGTTTCCTGATTACTAAGATTTTTGGGGCCACTGTTCATTTTAGTTATGAATCTCTGATGTGTCTTAAGTTGTGTGATATGTTTAGACAAATACATGCCAAAAGGATACCATGCCAACGTGAACCCTCAATGCTGTAGTGTACAATCACAATCTGGTTTGATGACAATCCACACTTTTACCAAACTTGACCAAATAAGCCCTTGTTACAGCTTGCTGGACAAAAGTGCTTAACTACTAAGCTATTGGGTATTATTTGCTGATAAAAGGAAATGATGTCAGATTGTTCTGATGAAATCTGAAGAAGTCCCAAGACTTTTTTTAAGGGATGAAAGCATTAATTTCCTTATGCTTTTGCATTAACTTAATAAATAGTTGGTCAAGTTTTGTCAAAGTGTGTATTATCATCAATCTAATCCATGCTGACACAATTGTGAGTCAGTTGATGATCAAATAACAACACCCAATTTGTAGTCATCTACAAACTTCATTAAGCATAGGTCAGGAGGGCTAGCCTGAAGATCTGAGAAATAAATTCAAAATAGGAGCAGGGGCAAAACTGAGCAATGTGGTACACCACTGGTAAGTTATTTGTTTTCAGAAGTGGCACTTGCAAATCTAACCACATGGATTCTTTTAGACAACCAGTTTGCTATCCACTGCACAATATAATGATTTATATTCAGATTTGCAAGTCTGTTAATAATGCCTGCATGAGGAACAGTGCTAAAGGCTTTGGACAGATCTAGATATGCTATACATACTGCAAAACCACTATCTACTGCTTTGGTTGCTTTTTCAAAGAAATTAATGAGCTTAAAGAGGCAGGACCTTCCTTTGACAAAACTGAATTGATATGGTCCAGGGATATGATATTTTCAATGAATAGATTAATGACATCTAAGATAAAGTTGCTCCATATCTTTACATATGAGGCTAGTGAAACTAATTGGTCTGTAGTTATCAGGGTCTGTGGTTGGGCCACTCTTGTGTACTGGATTTACAATGGCTATTTTCCTGGCTTCAATAATGTGAAGAGGCTTAGATTAAAGAGGTTAAGTAGTGGCTCAGAACAGCCATAGCTGGCACTGATAATCAGCCAACCTAGTATGTTATCAGGGCCCAACAATGAAGTATTCTTAGTTTTTAAAATGGTTGTGAGAATTTGTTATGGCTGAAATTGTGAAACTTGTGGAATAGCTGTAGCTAGGTGGAGTAAAATTATCACTACATTTATTTGCTAAGATATTACTTTGGATCAGAGAGTGTAGTATTGTTGTGAACTAGCTCCAAACATTCTTTGGTGTTAGTTTGTAACTTCTTCACATAGTAAAAGAAGGATTTGTAGTCATTTTTGATGTAGGTGATATTTTAATTTCATATTCATCTTTGAGCTTCCTAATGGTTCCCTTAAGATCTTTGTTAATTTGTTTAAGTGTGCTCTTACGATAGGTAGAATGAGACTTCTAACAAGCACTAAACAGTTTCTTTCTCTTGCTACATAATTTATTTATACCTGTATTCCACCAAATGAGTTGGGTTTTAAATTGCTCATTATATTTGGTGTGGATAGAGACTGCCTTATCAATACAACTATTTAAGTGGGAGTAGAAGCCAGATGCATAGGTAGCAGCTTGAGTAATGGGATCAGCAGAGGAGGGTTACAGCAAAATGTATTTATATCATCAAGTAACTGAAAAAGGTTTGCATTTGAGAAGTTCTTAAATGCAGACACATTTACAGCGGAAGTAGCACTAGTTTTAAATGAAAAGGCCACTAAATTATGGTCTGATTTAATAATGCATGATGATACATATGGAGCTGTGCAAGAAGTGGCCATTCAGGCCGCCAGTAGGATGGTTAATTGTTTGTGAAAGAGAAAAAGGTAGTACTGATAAAGTCTCAATTCTTGAAGAGAAGAAAGTGCTTAACTCTGGAATAAAGTGAAGTTTTAAGCTATACTGGCTTGATTTGTCAACATGAGTTTTTCATAAGTTTTTCCATTAGTTTCTCTGTTGCTACTCTCAGGATTGTGTATTTCTTTGGTTTGTCCTATTCCTGTAATCCGATTTATGTTTATAGTGTTTGTGAAAGAGAGTTGGCATTTTAATGTCAAAAAAGCACAGGGAATGCCAACCATTTGTATTGTAGGTCAGCCAGTTTTATTGTTGGACGGCTGAAGCCTCCTAGTAGAAGGTTTTGGGTTTAATGGGAATTTTAGCTAATGTGTTAAGATAACTACCATGCTCAGAAAAGGGTATTCTGCAGCTAACTATGAAGTGGCAATTTGTCTTGTTTATGGTGATTTGGACTTCTCTGAATTCAAATCTGGTATTCCAAGGAATCTCTCATGAGGTAATGATCTCCTTGACAAATACTTATACTCCCCCACAACTGCCAGTAGGTCTGAAAGCGTGACAGGCATTACACCCAAGGACAGAGGGAGTGCTTTCATTGCTCTGGAACTGTGTTTCTGTAACTAAACATATATTAATGTGTTCAAACTGCAGAAGAGCCAGAAGTTCAGGCATTTTTTGATCAAACCCCTGGCATTAAGTTTAGCAATATTAATGTATTCCAAATTAGAACGTGTTGGGCTAGAATGTCCACCAATGGACTCTGCCTATAAAAGGCACTATGGATCAGGAAAGGCTTTAACCAGAATACAAAAGCCTTGTTAAGAGAAGTGCAGATCATCTCTGGCAAAGCAGGATGGCTTGTCAGCCATTTCATCCCAAGCTGACACCTATTGGACCCCCCCCCCCAGAATAACATCAGCTACATAGCCAATTACCTTGTATTTGAATCTAGGCATCATTCTTAGTGATGGCAAAATACCGCTCAAGACCAGTGCCTTTCCTGCCTCAAACACAAGCATAGCATTCTCATGCAAATCCTTCTGCATCTCCCTAAGGCTAGAGAATCTAAGGTCATTCATCTATATATGGACCTCTATCAGGCTGTAATCATATTTGTCCCAGATCTTGACTCCAAAATCTCATCTGTCACACTATTCTTAGCCAGCCTGTGGAGAGTGGTATCTATGTGCCTTACAATACAGTCACCTGTTACTAAAACATTACCATGGTTGGCTGTAGTCTTAGTGAACCATAAGGGCTTAGAGTCTGGACCATTGTGACTCTTTCAGGTACGTATCCTAAGTGTAGGTGTGATGGGTGAATCTGGGTGTGCTGCTGTGTGAACTAATCTCTGAGGTTCCATAATCTTTAGTATGGGAGTCATAGGAGTATTCTCTTAACAACATCAGCATAGATTGTTTTAGTGGAAGCATTCTGTGCTGTGAATGTATACATGTTGTGCTTACTGACTGGTTCTGAGGTAAGACCGTAGCCTCCAAATTAAGTAAATACTTACACATCACACATATTGAATTATTTTGACATAGCAATAAGGTGTTTTTGGTAAGCATGAGGCAGTTACTACACTGCCCCCACATACTTAGTGCTATCAGGCTGGCTACAGAAGGGATAACAACTGATTGAGATTCCATACTGGCCAGAGCAAATTAAGGGGTATAGGATAAGTTAATAACTAACTTTTGGGATAAGACAGAATAGGATAACTTACAGGGCTAGAAAAATGTGATAAACTTAAGGTATAGCTAAAGGATAAAGGAATGAGGTATGATTACTGTAGTAGCCACAAGTGAAAGCAAATTGTATAACAAAAGAAGGAAGCTACTGCAAGACAGAGCAAAATCCCATAAAGGGAAGGCATCTCTGATCAGCACTAGTAGAAAGCTACGTTCTCTCATAAAAACATCCAAGGCCAACTTTGAGAGAAAAATCGCCAAGGACACTAAAGATAAAGACAAGGCATTCTTCAGTTATGTTAGAAACCTGGGCGGAAACCCTCAGATATGCTCAGAGTTAGTACACAACGACAAAAAATTTACCGAACCCACAGATATTGCCAACATTCTGGCAGACAGGTTCAGTGCAAATTTCTCCCCTCCCTCACCTCCAAAAGAAGAAATACTGATCCCAGCTGAATGTAACCTCTCTGTCATCTCTGATGTCCAGGTGAGAACCGCCCTCAGCAAAGCAAAAAACACAGCATCTATGGGACCCGATGGTATCCCCGGCTGCGTGATACGTGAACTCCAAGAGGAGCTAAACCCACATATAAAAATGTTATTTAACCTTAGCCTTACTACAGGATATGTACCTGAACACTAGCGTACAGCAACAGTGGTCCCACTCCACAAGGGAGGCTCCACTACAGACCCTGGGAACTACCGCCCCATAAGCTTGACCAGCCTGGTTTGCAAAGCTATGGAAAGAATTATTATGGAACTCATAAACAACGACATTGGGGACCTACAGACACTTGATCCCACCCAGTTCGGCTTTGTAAAGGGCAGATCCTGCCTTTTGAACCTGGTTGACTTTTTCGAAACAGTCACTGGAGCCATTGATGAGGGCAAGGCAGTCCATACAGCCTACCTGGACTTGGCTAAAGCCTTCGACACAATACGCCACTCGGGGATCATAGATAAGCTAAACAGCTTAAATGTAAATCCGTATGTTACAAGATGGGTTGCAAACTGGCTAAAGAACAGAACCCATAAAGTCAAGATTGCGAGAGCCATGTCAGACTCAAAGCCAGTCACAAGTGGTGTCCCACAGGGCTCTGTCCTGGGACCCCTCTTGTTCGGCATTTACTTCTCAGATGTGAAAGCAAACATGGGAGGGTTGTGGCTGACAAAGTTCGCAGATGACTGCAAACTAGGCACCATAGTCAATACACCAGCTGACACATACATCCTACAGAAAGGCCTCACCGAAACGGACAACTGGTGCCGGAATCATGGCCTTAAACTGAATGCCAAGAAATGTATAGTCATCCCCTTTGGGAAAAACAAAGTACCCACAAATTATCGCATAGACAGTAACCCACTGAGTACCAAAAAAGTAATCAAAGACCTGGGGACCCAAGTTGATAGTGACCTCTCATTTGACACCCACATTGCCAAAGTGGTTAGAAAGACTTTCTACCTTGCCCACCTTATCATGAAGGGGTTCACATCCAGATCAAAGGAGGTCATCGTGCCCCTGTACTCCTCCCTTATCAGACCCATGATTGAGTACAATGCCCCATTTGGTATGTACCTCACCCGGCACTTACTACAGCTGGAGAGACCCCAGAAGTACCTCACCAAGAGGATCAAGGGTCTCCAACATATGTCATATGCTGCCAGGCTAAAAAAACTCCAGCTCTATTCAGTAGCATACCGCCTGCTCAGAGGTGATCTGTGCCTGACATACAAGGCCATGTCCAACCAGGAATTGATGGACATGCTCCACCTCAAAAAATCCAAATCCATAAGAACCACGAGAGCCAAAGATTTAAACCTCAGTACAAACATGAATAGAACATGCTGGAGGGACAGATTCATAACTCAGAGGCTTCCCATACTCTGGAACAAAATCCCAGTCCATGTTAGACAGAGCCCCTCACTGACTGTCTTCAAGAGAAATCTTGACGAGTGGATGGGAGATCGTAGGTTTACCCCGGGGGTCACCCCTGTGTCACTACTTGACAGAGGCACAGTAAACTAATTTTAATAAGTAAGGGGATCTTCAATGTGTCACTACCAGACAAAGGCACAGTATTCTAAATTTATTCTATACACCTTAGTACTACTACATGGGGTGGCGAAAGCCACATCTCTAGGGCTAGGCTTGCAAATGCCCCAGGGCAGATACCCTAGTGCTAAACTATGAAACTATAAGTGTAAAAGTGGCAGACTGCGTAGGAACAATTAGAAAATCAGTAACAGTGGCAAATATAACCAAATAGCTTTACCCTACAGGCTAATGTGTTCTCTACCTAGCCAGTATAAACAATGAACAATGGGGTGTGTTACTCAGTGGATCCAGATGCAGTAACTGTAATGGGTAAAGATAATGCAAATGAGCAGCTTCAGGTGCAGTATAACCGCCCGTCATTGTCCTGGAGTACATTTAGTAGGCTGGTACAGTACAGTAGTCAGGCAAGTAATAAAGGAATGTCACAAAGGTAACACTGTACTGTCTAGTGCTGTACTCTGCTGCAGTAGCCTTAAAATCTGCAGCACTATAGTAATCAGTCACAAACAGAAATGCAAAATCACCAATAATCAAAACATGCAGTCAATTAATGAGATAATAAGTATATACCTAGCATGACTAACAGACAACACTGGAGTATTATCTAAAATAATGCCAGTAGTAAATAATAGTACCAAGGAACAAGGCACAATACTGCAGT
This sequence comes from Protopterus annectens, assembly GCF_019279795.1. Taxonomy (NCBI): domain Eukaryota; kingdom Metazoa; phylum Chordata; order Ceratodontiformes; family Protopteridae; genus Protopterus; species Protopterus annectens. The sequence continues at coordinate 1,035,883,808 of NC_056743.1, read as the reverse complement.
ATTATTTAAACATAATACCACTACAGTCAGCAAGCAAAAGTGAACAACAGAACAACATCAACAAGGCAAAAAAGAGCAATGCTGTTTCAATAACACAACAGCAGAAAATATGTTAATTTCCATAAGAAATAATGTCCATAAGAATGCAGTTGGTAAGTTAATAAGACACAATGATTTCACTCTGTGAAATAAAGCAGCATAATAATGGGGCACACTAGTTTAACATGGCTGTGTAAAAGAAAGCACTGAAATTTATATCATATAGAGCAAAGTTGGCAGGTTCCCTTACCTGTAGTAGATCTGTTGTAGACAGAGTCTAAGTATAATACTTATGCTGTGTAAGGATGGAGCATGGCTTCTTTAACACAGATGAAGAAAAAAAGAGAGAGAATATGGGGGGTTATAATCATAGCCATAGGTTGAAATGCAATGTGCAGTGTATAATAAAACTTATGAGGGTGTTATGATGATGGTAAGATATGTGCCTAGTGAACAGGCTAAAAGGCTTGATGACATCCAAGCAATATAAATAGCACTGGTAATGCCTCATTTGGACTACAGAGTACAGTTCTGGAGCTGTATCTAGGAGTAGATAGACAGCATACAAGTGGATGGAACCTAAATATCAAATGAATGAGCTAGAATATGATGCAAGACTCAGACAAGTAGGTGGTTACATACTGAATCACAGAATATGATAAAATGTGGGTTGAGGTGCAGGATAAAGCAGACTCTTTACATTTATGGGACAGGTATGCTGTATTGTTGAAAAAAGAGTGGCAAGGTGAAGGTCTGGAGGCTAATCTAAGGAAATTCTGCATCACTAAGAGTGAAGCAGGGTCCTGGAAAGGACTCTGGCAAAGAATGATCTAATATGGGCAAAAAGATGGAGAGGTTCAGGGATGCTTAGAACAGTTGGGCCTAATGATAGGACAAAGAAAGTTAAGGTAGTTACATCAAGGTTAATGCAAATTTGCAGTACCTTGGGTGATCTCCTATTTGCACCTTCATATATTTATAAAGATGAAGCAACTATGATTAGGAGGTCTATTTCCAACCTGCAGATTTGATTCTTTGATTTATTGGATTGCAGTTTTGGGTGAACTTCAGTGGTAATATGCCAGTGTAGAAAAGAGTATGCAGTATTTTGCTGAAGCATGAGTTGTGAAATTATACTAGTAAATCTAAGAAGGAGCAATGCACAAAATGTCTCCAAACAAGTTGCATATATAGAAGAGAAGAAAAGATTATTTATTACTTTCTGAATACAAATTAATGGCCCCAATTGGTAAAGAAAAAGTACAAGTAATCTGAAAACCTAGGAAGGGACTGTGAACAACATGATGTCCTCTGAACCAGGTGAACAGACAGCATCATGTCCATCTACAAGAACTGTCACTTACTGAAGACTAGGCAGTAGCACTGTATAACAGCATAATGTCTGCAGAAGTGAAGTGGCTGAGGATCAATAACAATGCAATAACCTTCTCTTTGGCCAACTGTATGGTCATGATATGCATAAGCATCTGCATATTCCAGCTTATCAAATGTAATCCAGGGCAATGCTGGTTGGTTTCAAAATAAAGAAGAAAAAACACATACATACACTGTAAGGCTTCTCCAAAAGCATCCCAAATTAGTTTAAGGTAAAATGCTCTTTCATCCTAAAGGTGTCAGGGATAAAATGCAAAAAAAAAAAAAAAAAAACATATCATGTAACAATTTAAAAGCAAATCATTAAAAAAGCATGAATAAAAATATGCCATGCAACATTTTCAGATATAAAGAGTTACAAAAAAGCTAATACAAATCATGTGATATAACAAAATATCACTCGTGGGGTTTCCTATGACAAGCATGTCTGCTCACCATATAGATATCAAGCAAAAGTAAAAGGCAGATGTTTATCATTTGTCAAAGGCAATGGGTTATAGAGGCCATGAACTACTCATATCCAAGGAATGAACAAACAGTAATAGAATAAATGCATAGTAAATCCACAAAGACAGTGTCCTCTGTTTTTGTTCTGATGACGTTCATAGTTTATAGGACAAAAGCGCTTAACTGAAATTTATATTCAAAAGATTATCATCTTATTTTTGGTGGTCTTCTTTCCAAGCAACTGCCAGCTTATGCTGTGTTTTTGGTGTCTTAGAATAAAATGCATACCTGAGCGGAAACTGATGTCAGATGTATGGAGAGCAGGAGGATTGCACTACTTAAAAATAGGGGGGGTGTAAAGCACTGTAGCATACTTAAGCAGAAGAACCATGCTTTAATAAACTAATACATCAGTTCTCTGTTAAACACTGGGGTGAGATGAAGAATGCTCTGTTTCTAAAGAGAAAAGAGAAGAGTTTGCCACTCTCTTTCAGTCACCAGAGAGTCTGTATACATTCAAAACAAATTACCTTAAGCACTGTCACCACAGAGCCTGTATACATTCAAAACAATTTACCTTAAGTACTGTCCTAGTATTGCAGATGACATTGTGATCTGTAGTGAGAGTAGGGAACAGGTGAAGGAGACCCTGGAGAGATGGAAAGATGCTCTAGACAGAAGAGGAATGAAGGTCAGCAGGACTAAGACAGAATATATGTGTGTGAATGAGAGGGAGGATAGAGGAATGGTGAGGATGCAAGGAGTAGAGGTGGTGAAGGTGGATGAGTTTAAATACTTGGGGTCAATAGTTCAGAGTAACGGTGAGTGTGGAAGACAGGTGAAGAAGAGAGTACAGGGAGGATGAAGTGGGTGGAGAAGAGTGTCAGGAGTGATTTGTGACAGATGAGTACCTGTAAGAGTGAAAGGGAAGGTCTACAAGAGGGTAGTGAGACCAGCTATGTTATATGAGTTGGAGACAGTGGCATTGACATAAAGGCAGGAGTCTGAGCTGGATGTGGCAGAATTAAAGATGTTAAGATTTGCACTGGGTGTGACAAGGGTGGACAGGATTAGGAATAAGTATATTAGAAGGTCAGCCCAGGTTGGAAGGTTTGGAGACAAAGCCAGAGCGGCATGATTTTGTTGGTTTGGACATGTGCTGAGGAGGGAAGCTGAGTATATTGGGAAAAAGATGCTAAGGATGAAGCTACCCGGTAACAGGAAAAGAGGAAGGCCTAAGATAAGGTATATGGATGTAGTGAGAGAGGACATGCAGGTGGTTGGTGTGACAGAGCAAGATGCAGAGGACAAGAAGAAATGGAAACAGGTGATCTGCTGTAGCGACCCCTAACGGGAACAGCCAAAAGAAGACGATCACTGTCCTAGTATTGATCTAGGGAGGAGCAGCAGAGCCTAATTTTTCCAGAATTTGGTTACTCATATAATTTAAAAAAATGGCAAGTTTCCTTTCACAGATGTCCATCAGATCATCACTTTTCTAATGTTATAAAATAAAAAATTAAAGAAAGAACTTTAGTGTTTCATTTTCTGGAGTCAAGGAACATCAGCATTCTGCAAATTCATGAGCAATAAAAATGCTTCAATTTTTTTACCTGTAGTATATAAAAATCTGGCTTGTTTAATTGTTTGCTGGCTTGTTTGCTTGTGTGTTTGTTTGTTTGTTTATTTTTGTTTTATTGTTTTTTTCTTTACTAGAATAGTGAAATGATCCATGTGGATGCCTAGAGCATACATAGGTATATAACAAGAGCTATTAAGTTCAGAGTAACCTACATTATCATTGGTAGAACAATGCTGGGGAAGGCACAGGATCATGTATCCTATTATTTTAAATGTCAAAACCCATTGAAGAAAGTGTTGAGGTTTCCTCAACACAAACACAAAAGTTTTATCTAGCTGGGACTGATCCCACCCTTTTTGTAAATTTCTAGATCCACCACTGACTAATGCATGTTTATGAATTTATTTTATAAAACAGTTTATATATAAAAACAGCAATGTTAATGAATAAAAAATTACAGGAACAATACAGGAACAATGTTAAGGAATAAATCATTTTATTTAACACAGCAAGTACACATACAAAATGGTCTATAGTCATCATTTTAGAAGATTAACTAAGTGAGTCAGTTACTGTAATAATAATATAGGGACAAATACTGGCTTACAAATCTGTTAAGGTTTAGTAAGGTAGGTTTTAATTGCTATTAAGGTTGAAACAGGTAGAAGGAGGAGTTGGCCATTTGATGGGGATGAGTGAAACATTTATGTTATGCCAATGTGAGCACTCATGAGACATGAGTTGTAACAGGGAGAATATATTTTACTGTGAATGTTACCCTTCTTCTTCCCCATCACTAAATGTACATGTAGCTGAAATGACCATGCTAAACCCTATGCCTGTGCATTGTTTCATATATATGTCTTCTTGTTGATTTATTGAAATTTTAGGTGGGACAGTGATGAAAGATGGTTGGTGTTATGCTTAAACTCTTCTCCCGACTTTCTAAATAGATTAAACTAAGTATTTTCTACTGGAAGCAAATCCTTTCTTCACTCTCTGTTCCTAATACTTTAAACACAGAATTGTTTCCATAAATTCCCTATGTCTTATCACACCAACTGATTGCTGTTGTAGTAAAATACTTAAAGCCAAACCACAGGCACCAATTTAATATGTGATGGTCACCTGTTATAGTCTTGAAATCTGCACTGCTTGTCCATCAAATAGTATGTAAGGTTTAAAAGTTCATAGGTTTTTACTAGCTATGCAGTCCAGAGTCTAGCCATAATTCCAAATTGCCCCAAAATACTGTCTTGTTAATTGACTTGCTCATTGTCACAAAGCAGGCAAATGGATGCTGTGAAA
>NC_056743.1:1035769037-1035874037 GCF_019279795.1 Protopterus annectens | reverse complement strand
AAAATTAATTTGAAAGATTTCATGAGATGAAAGAACTGAGTTGGTAAATAGTCAGAAAAGCATTTGATCCAAATACTGAAATAATCTGAAATCATTCAAGATCATTCATTCAAGTTATAGAGACTTCTAGTCTCTTTGAAAAATGAGATCAGCAAGATACATGATAGATTCATACAGGAATATCATTCCACTAAGCTTACAAATAGGTACCTGCAGTGCACTCCCACACTCAATATATAGTCAAAGGAGCCAGTCTCCCCACAAGGGATCTGGATATGTTTTAGTCCAGAAATCAGAATACTCACCCTTTGCTTAATTCAATCCATTCTAAGGTGGTGTATTAATGAAAAAGTCCACATTGAAACATCCAAGTGAAGACTGTAGTAAGTATTCAAGCAAGTGTTGGTGAAAAAAACAATGTCTGCTACCAGAGAAAGGTATAAAATAAGCTTACTCTTGACGTTGGTTGATAGTGATGGCTCTGGATTTGCGGATTATTGCCTTGGAGAGGATTCCAGATTTCAGAGAATTTGCTACCTACCCAGTTAATCGAAAACTGGAACAGCAAGTATCTGAACAAGATAAAGAGAAACTCTGAGTGCAGCAGAGTTCTGCCATGTTATGTTCAAATTTCAAATTCGCAGTTCCTTATTCTTAACCAGATCCTTTCAAGCATGTATTCTGCCATTGGGTTTAACATTGTGAATTGTTGCAGGAATCTACTGAAGCTTCATTCAATCATTCCTCAGTTGTTAATGCTCCTAATCTAAAACAGGCATGAGACAAGACTCACTGAAGCTTCATCAGGGACCATTACCATAAATACTGGATAGTGACTGGCCAGGAATGACCTCAGTCTTGAGCTATGACTTTCTTAAAGCACTAGACTGAAAAACACAAGTGCTCCTAAAATTGCAAATATGGATTTGCAAGGTGACAGTCATTGGCAGTCATAACTGTCATTTAGTGGGTGTGACTATCATTGTTATTTCGGAATGAAGAAAACCCCACAGAAGCAGTATTGGACCAGACATACCATACAATGAAAAAGGAAGAAGAGTCTAGTCTAGAAGAACTAAGAAAGTACTAAGGGTGATGAAGTCAGGGAAAGCAGCAGGCTCATGTAAGTTCATGACAGATATGGTCAAGATGTTGGGGAGCTGGAGAGAAACTGCTCCTGAGTGTACTAATAGAAGTATGTAGAGAAAGGCATATTCCCAGATGACTGGAAAATAATTATTCTATGCCAATGTGCAAGATCAGATGGAACATTCACAACTATGGGCAGTACAGTGGTATAAAACACCAGTCACCTTGCATGAAAATGCTGTTAAGGCTGTTTGATAAATGAATCCACAGATTAGTAGTAGAAGATAAGATGGGAGATGAGAAGTCTGGATTTAGATCAGGATGCAAAATAGTCATCCTGATGTTTGCAGTAAAGCAGATAGTTAAAAAGAGGATACAGATGAGAAACAAGTCCAAATGGGCATTCCTTGACTTGGTAAAACACATGAAAAGGTCCAAAGAAAGTTGATTTGAGCAGTCCTGTGATAGTCTGAAGTCATAAAAATATTGATAGAACTACAGCAGGCTACATACAAGGATCCAATGAAGAACGTATGAACAATATTCGACTCATAGATGGTTTCTAATGGGGGTAGGTGTGCATCAAGGTTCAGCTCCAAACCCACTGCTGTTCATACTGCTGATGGTCTACATTAACAGATGGGATGGAGTTGAGAGACCAAGAAGATTGCTCTTTGCAGATGATGTGGCTTTACAATCAGACTCTGAACAATAACTTCAGCATATAATAGGGGAATGAAATTCAAAACTGAAAGCACACAAGATGAAATGAGTTCAGATAAGACAGCTGGCAAAAAACAGTGGAATTCAGAAGAAGTTGGAAATTGAAATAGAAGGGAAAAATCATACAACAGGTTAACAGCTTCAAGTATCTGGGAGGGGTGGTTCAAGAGAGGGAATTCTGAATGGAGTGGTCAAAGCTAAACTTAGAGGGTTTGCAGCCAACTGTCACAGAGTGTCAGTTGTAGGGAATGACAGAAGAATGCAGAAAGCTGAAACATTCACATGATCAGGACTACTGTATGGTACAGAAACCTGGGTTGTGAAGACAAAGCAGCTGAGGAAGTTAAAGATGATAGAGATGACGTGCCTGAGAAGGGTGCTAGGATGCACACTGTGGGACAGACAAAGAAATAAGGATTCAGAGCAGAAGCTAAAGTAACTCCATTGGCAGAGAAGGTGAAAGACAACACATTACAATGGTTCAGGCACATATGCAGCAAAGCAGAAGGTAATCTAATGAAGAAGATTTGGGAGAAACAGGAAGAAAGCAAGAGGAAACAAGGGTGGCCAGCAAAGAGATGGATGGATTTTTGACAGAGTCATTCATGACCACTGAAGAATATAGGAGAGTAGCACTGAATTGAGAAATAGGGTGACAGTTGAATGAAACACCCTGACTCTATGTAGAAAATGGAAAAAAATAGGGTTGATGATGGGTAGGATGACAGCTTTTTTTATTTCAACAGTGCTTTTTCTAACAAGACAGCTGTCAACCCATTGTTATACTTAATTACTTATGTTAGCACACATTAACATGCTACTTTCTGAATGGGTTTTGTACATTTTGTTTTGGGGCTTTATTTTGGGTAGTGCTTCAGTATGATCTCATCACAATCTCGGGTCCCAATGACAGCTATCATTTAACTCAGAGATCCCACATTATACTGAAATAACCTGACTGGGGAAACACATTGCTGTCTTCCCCTGTGTCTCCTCGAAATGGTAAACTGTCTTATGTTTCAGCTTGAGTGAATAATGGTCTGTCTCACTATCAGCGTTTAGTAAATAATTAAGAAATATTGCTAACATTGTATATAAATATTGTACACTCAACATACCCAAAAATCTGGGCCTGCTCCATGATCTCTGCAAACAGAAAGTTTAAACAGAAAATCTCATTTATAGAATAATTGAAAATAAAACAAATCCCCAAAAATATCAAATCTTATTGCATTATAAGATACTATATTTAGTTAGTAAACTAATGCTGTACTCTGTTGTACTCTGTGTATTTTATTTATATTAGAGGCATAATTAGGGTGAGGCAGAAGATCTTATGGGGCGCACTCACCAAATGCTGATCAGGAGATAGCACAGTAACATTTCGCTTGCTACAGTTTTGATGGGAGAATATTGTTTCCCTTTATTTTTTTCAGTCTGTTTTTGTTCTTAAATTATGTTGGTCCTCAAGTTGAGGGGGTGCCAGAATGGGGAACAGCACCAGGTGCCAGATCACTTACATGGATCCGTTTCATATCATTGCTAAATTGTATTATCAACTAGTGCACAATATACCATGGGAATTAAAAATCTTTAGAGGATCATGTTAGGTGAATTTGCATAAGGAGTGGCCATGCTGTTGCGGGTGATCCAGAGACACACTTCTCATGACAACATCAGGCTATAAAGTACATCAGCCCATAGTATATGCAAATAACAGTACAATGACATGGCAAAGCGCAGCCTTATTAAAAGCAAAGCAATGGCAAATGTAAATGAAGGGAAAACAATATGCTGGTGTGATTCAAAAATATATATAATTTTATATCTATCTGTCTATCTATTTATCTATATTTAACAGGATAGGGTACTACCACTAAAGTTAATCTTGGAGTTATGGGAAAGAAACTGTAAAAATGTGTACAGGCAAGGTGCTGCTGTAGTCAACATTATATATACATAAACACACACACACACACACACACATATATATATATATATATATATATATATATATATATATATATATATATATATATATATATATATATATATATATATATTTACACTGTATATATATATATATATATATATATATATATATATATATATGGGTCTACTTGAGTTGGACGAAAGACCAGATCATCAAAATCTGGAATGCTGAGATGAAAACAATGAAACCGCAGAACACCGAAAAGCACAAAATTCAAAATCCTGATGTTACGGGAATTTGAATTAGCGCTTTTCGTGTTCTGCTGTAGGTAAGTGTGTGTGTGTGTGTGTGTGTGTGTGTGTGTGTGTGTGTGTGTGTGTGTGTGTGTGTGTGTGTGAATGTATTTGTGAGGGGAAATGCTGTGTGAAAGTGTATGTTGTGACTGTGGTGTGTGTGTGTGTGTGTGATGGACTGTACTGTGTGGGTGTGAGTTTGACTTGTGTGTCTGTGTGTGCGATCTCTGAGTTAGAATATTAAAGTATGGGGTGTGTGGGGGATGCAGGGAAGCTTGCCCCCTGCCTATCATTAGTGTAGGGTGTTTTGTTTAGTAGTGTGGGGCAGTTGTGTGTGTGTTTTTGTGTGTTATGTGTGTTTTGTAAACTTACGTGTTTTTCGGTGTTCTGGGGTTTCGTTGTTTTCATCCCGGTGTTCTGCGTTTCTTTCTTCTGATCTTTCATTGTTACGAAGTAGACCCATATATATATATATATATATATATATATATATATATATATATATATATATATATATACGGTTTCACTTCAGAGTCTCGAACTACTGAAATATCGAATTTCAGTAGCTTGAGACTGAAGTGTCGAAAATGCACTTGCGCAAAAGTGCAGAATCCTGAATGTGGAAACGTCGAATCCGCAGTTGTGGAGGCACATATGTTTCATGGGATTCCCTGTGTTCATGATGTGCAGTGTGGTATGTAGATGTAGCTAGAGAATCAGGTAAAGTGATGTTTTACTAGGGGTTTTGGCTAGGGATTTTACTGTGTGTGAGTGTGTTTGGAATTTTGAGGTGTGGGTTAGTGTAGGCAGGTAAGATTGTGAGTGTATCAGTGTTGAGAATGGTGGTATTTGTACGTATTTGATGTGTGTTTGTGCAAGGGAAGTGCAGAATGTGTAGTGGTGTTTTTTGTGTGTTTGTGTTTTAATGCAACCTCAGAGTTAGTATATATAAGTTGCAGGGTGTGGGGGTTCATAGGTGTTTTTGTTTTGTTGTGTTTGTGTGTGTTTTGTTGGTTTGTAGTATAGGGATGAAGGTGTATGTGTGCTTGTTTGTGTGTGGAGTGTGTATGTGGGCAGTCGCGATTTTGAATTTCACACTTTTGTGGTTTCGGGTTTTTCAGTATTCGGCTTTACAGTCTCAAGATACTGAAGTTCGATATTTCAGTATTTTGGGATTGTAAAGTGAAACCATATGTACACATATGTAAGTGGCTATTCTCACTGCTAGTAGTAAGGGAGGTGTATGTTGTTATCCTAAGCACCTCCAACCCATCCATCTGCACCTAATTTACCATGCCCTCCATTACACAAAAATAGTGGACTACTACAGGGTGGAAAGAAGCACCATGCCAGAGCTGGTCAAGATGTGTCAATCTCATGTCAAGCTCGTGAGATGCATGGAGTGCCCATCCTAGTGGCCACTAGGGCATCAATGGCTTTGTGAATTCTGGCTGCCAAGACCTTCCAGAAAACAACAGGGTAGTTGATGGCTATATCCAAGACATCTGCTTTAAGGATACTCCACCAAGTTCTTGATACCCTGCTGCTCCACTTAGGGAACATATGTTGTTTATATTCAAAACACAGAAGAGTGAAGCATCATCATAGTTGCATTTTATGACATATCACATTTTCCTGTGGTACTAGGAACCATTAACTGCACTTGTATTGCAAGAAATCTTCACCTGAGAAACAGGAAGAATGGTATATAACCCATCAGGGATTCCACTTCATCAACTGCCAGGTGGTCTGTAATGCACAGGGTATAATATACAATGTAACAGCAAGCCACCCAGGTGGTGCCAACAACATCTGCATCTGTCACACACATGACTTATAGCAGCAGTTTCTGTGGTGTGATCTTCTACAGGGCCATCTCATTGGTAAACCCAGACATACCCTGGAGTCATGGCTAAGGACAACAGTACAAAATCCACAGACTATGGCAGAGAATGTATGCAACACAGTCTTTTCACAGATATGAATTATTGTCAAACATATGTTCAGACTACTAAATGACTGCTTCTTTTGTCTAAAAGTCTGTGGTGGTGCCCTACAGTATAACCCTGAAACATGCAATAAAATATTTGCTGTGTGTGCTCGATTATACAACATGTTGGAATACAAACTGCAAACTGTTACCATGGGGGGGGTAAGATATTCAGAAGGAAGAAGTTCTTGGGGCAACAGCAGAAGAGTTGCTTGCAGATGAGCCTGTGGATGACCCAGCTATAGGGGATGAATATGTGAGGCAGTGTCAGGCACAGTATACCATGGTACTGGCCTCAGGACAGCATCTGGGTCCTAACTATGGAGCCAAATAAGCATAACAGTAACAGTAACAATTATGCATGCGGTACTACATTTAGGTTGTGCTAAGTTATGCATGGCTTGACCTCTGTGTGCGCCAGTCACTGCCTACTCAGCTTACAGGGCAGAGTACAGCTGTCGTCATATGCACAGACGTGGAAAGCCTCAGTGACGTGTCAACAACAGGCAGTGTGTGTGTATGTGTGTGTGTGTGGATGCAGGTTATTGATGTGTGAGCCTGTGTGAGTTATGGATGGATGACTGTAGGTAGCCAGGAAAGTTAATAAGGAAGGGAGTGGTGTCTTCATTGCATTGTGATTCGGCAGACATCACCAAGGCTGAATGACATGTGTGAATGTACATGGACACAGCTCCTGCTGAAGATGCAGCACTGTACCTGTGTCTGATGGGCAAGCCTAACACACCCACAAGAGATATATGTTCTGACCATGTATGTCCCCATCCAAGGGGGCACCCACTCCTGGGATGGTTACTGGTAAAATCCCTGGCATGCACAGAGGATGGAGTGCTTCTTCAGCATGAACAGTGGACTGTGCCACAGGTGATCTCAAAACAAACACCCCATTTGTGTATGCGTTCATGGCATCCCATGGTGTCCTCAACACTGAATGGTGATGTGGGAGTAGTAGTGCTGCATGATGTAGACTGTGCCCTTCCTCTCTTGTGGTAGTGTTTCCCTCCAAATGTGGAGGTAGACCAGCAACGAGAAGAGTGCCAGCTATGATGGCAGCCACATTGGCTATATGAAGCATATAGATTCCCTTCATTAACTCTCCATTATGCTGCATTAACTATGTCCAACCCAGCTATAGTTGCATTGGTCTCTGCCTGCCCCTGTACAATGACTCTGCACATATTCTCAGTGGTGCCCACAGATGAGAGTGGTACCCATGACATGGCTGGCCACAAGTATTCCAACCTGTGTAATTTTGTTCACCCTCAATGAAGCTGGTGACAAACAAGAATGGCTCTGCCACTGAAGATGAGGATGTGCTATATGCTGATCTGGTTGACCATATCTTGCCCTATTGTAGCATCTTGGGTCTGAGGAGTGGGTAGTGCAGGAGTTGTGCATGAAGAAGTGGAAGAGGTGATGACTATCACAGTGTCGATGTCTAACAATGTTACCATGAACCCTAACTGTGCCAGCATTTTTCTACCATAATCATTGAGCAGAGACAATTTCCTGATATATTGCATACCTGTGTTTATGTTGGAGGAATATGACAACACAGCACTTTTGAAATCATACGTGCATAACCAATTTTATAGATGCACAATTCATTAACACCTGCAGCCCACTGTAGGTAGAACTTTACAGCAAAGTAACAGGGAAAATCTAAAGTTAAGTTACTTTGAAGAGACTGATGGAGTAAGTGTAGTTCCACTGCTCCTGTAGCAACAAAGAAACCTGGCTTGCTAGTTGTATGGCCTTGAGCCAGACTTCTACTGCAGATACTGCCAAGTGATACAGCTTACCTACATGAGGCATCACCAACTGATTTTTCAGGTGTACCATGCAGTTCACCACCCATGTCCAGAATTTTGTCATAGATAACAGAACTGTCTAGACCCAGACAGAGATTCCAGGATTTCCTCTGTGTCTTTTACAGATTATTCAGCCAGTGAATCCCCACCTGTGGCCCACCATTCCCATGCTCAGTCATTTGCCTTGGCACATGTATATGCAATAATGTTGGTGGCCTTTCTTAAGACCTGTCCATATGTCCTATTTTGACCACCCACCACACTGATCTACCCTAAAAGTTGCCATGAGACATGCTCATGAAAAGCCTTGTCAGAACTCTTTCCAGAACATCTGCTGACCATGCTCATAGACAGTCTGCAGGAAGATGTTCTTCTCTACTTTTGAAAATTTCCCCATGCTATTCCTTTTAGTGCCGGGCATGGCTCCCTGTAATATCAATGGACTGTAGGTGTCAGCTGATGACACAGTATCTCCATAAGTCAACACCTCACTAATATATCCAGTGCTCCTATGACCCATTTTATGTGCCAACCCCATGTGGCACAAGCTACATTTACAGCTGCCATTCATATGGTGGCACTTAGTGTGGTGTGTAGAAACATAGGAATTTCTGGAACAGATCATGTGTGCCTCTGCCTAAACCACTGAATACAAGTGTTGTTAAACATATTGCATTAGTCCTTGAACTGTGGAAGCTGTACAGTTCCAATACGGGAATTGTCTGCTGTTCTCTTACAACCATCCAGACAAGCACACACACCATGAATGTTGAGTCTACTATGTCCACCTGGTGCATACATACTGAACTACTATATGAAGCCTAACATTAGTGGGTGTGCAGGACCACAGCAGGCTCAAGTATATGGGAGGGCATCGTTCAGGATGCGTGTCCAGTCCTAGATTATTATCCACATAAGCCCTCTGACACTATGTGTGGATGCCTCCCCCAACTATTTCATCTGAGAGATGCAGCATAATGGTACAGATGTAGATTAAAGAACCCAAAATCCCAATTCAGACATACAAAAACATAGCACAGTTATAGGAAGAGTTAGAGGAGGCTAATATAAACTTCAGAGGTCTTAGGAGCATCTTCCCCTAAAGTTATCTGTGAAACAGTCAAGCGATTTGTGAATCTTGCAATTACTAGTGGTTACCAGGCCAGCAGACATAGCCATTTGTAGTGTATGCCCCCTTATCTCCTCCAGCTACAAACAAACTCATTTCCATAGCTGCAGTCCAGCAAAGGTGTTTGTGAAAGGTACATGGGCACACAACTCATGTCATCATACCTTTGAAGGACTGTGGAGCACATGGCCAACTAGAGGAAATTCTCTTGGAGCCACATATGAACCCCCTCAACACACACACACACACACACACACACACACACACACACACACACACACACACACACACACACACACACACATACACTTTTCCCCACAATAGAAAAAATGTACAGATAATGTGCCACTGCCTCCAAAGCAAACAAACATGCCCACTGGTCTGCTATAATCCTCTTGTACAGAACACCAGAACATATATGACAATATATGTGAGTTACAAAGAATCAGACAGAACACCTCACAAGACTTGGATATCAGCAGTTAGTGGTAGAGACAGACAGACAGACAGACACACACACACACACACACACACACACACACACACACACACACACACACACACACACACACACACACACACATAGTCCTCAGTCTAAACCATGGCCTCTGTCTCTCACTTAGTGCAGTATACAACATGCCTTACTGATATGCAGTTATACAACTACTTAGCACCACCTAAAATGTATGTCATGACATAATCCCATTACCTTTTCATATTTCCCTCAGACAGTATTTACATGTTGTCAGCTACACCAGAGCCTTAGCTTTCTTCTCTAGCACCTTTGTGCAGCTCCCCAACCCCTTCAACTCTAACTTCGCAAAAGAAGTTTTTTCTATGAGCTACGGAAATTAAGGTATTAGGCATTCTGCTTGAACCTGTAGAAAACTGCTTGCTATAAATGTAACAGTGGTTCGCTACAGTTCTAATTTACAACATCCCACATAAAGAGCTTCTGCCTTGACTACAAATATAGTACTGCATTCATTTCTGGATGCTGGAACAGCAATGCTGCCATATTGCAAATTGCTGATTATGCCCTCTAATACCTTGTGCATGTGGCAGCCATCTCATTCACCGCACCCTAACTTCGCCACTGAATTACACATAGTACCTCAAAGCCTAACTCAAATACAGTTTCAGGTAGTTCAGCACACAATAGACAACTACAGCATATTTACAATGTAGTAAACAGAATACCACTTCTGAATCACTTACCTTAATGTGTAAGTAACAATACTTTCAGCTTCCAATTTGCCTGAATCACTCCACAGGTTGCTTAATAGCAAATTTCCATAGTGTGATGAGCACAGTAATGTCAATGTCTGTCTCGATCATGCTATTTTGAGGCTTCTACCACAGTTATTATGCTGATGAGCTTATTCAGAATGAATTTTCTTGCATGTGTGAGTTACATATCATGCACGTCACTGAGGCCCTTTATATTAGAGGGGTGATCACCTATACCATGTTTGGGCTGTGCCCCAATATCTACACTAATGAATTTTGCTCATGCCAAGGTCACACATATTTATTTCAAAGAATCAATACATGGGATACTTGGATTTGATGGAAAGCCACATCTATTTCTATTTCTGCAAGACTGTGCATCCACAGATTTAAATTACATTATTAACTGAAGTATGGGAATGCAAATGGCAACACTGAGATGTGCAGAGGCACAGACCCCCTTGCAAAAGTTGTATCAGTAATACTGGTGTTACCTGTCAATCTTTAGTAGTTCGAGAAGCTAAAGTTTTGTCAAATTAATAGGGATCCAGTCATACACCTGTAGAAATCATTAATTCAGTCAGATGAGCTACCTTTCTCTTCCCCAGGATGAGTAACCAATACTGATTGCTCACTCTTATTGTTCCCCCACCCAGTTGTTAATCAAACATGAGTCATCTGTGTGGTAGTAAGGACCTTCTCCTTCTAGACCATGGGAAAGGACAAATGCCAGAGTTGGTTATCTGTTTATGTGGGACATTCTAAGTGTAAGCTAGCTAATTACATTTACAGACATAATTATGCTATTAAAGTGGAAATAGAAAAATAATGCATTATACAAATATTCTGTTATGTGTTCCATTAAAATATATAGTTTTGCAAAGTGAGGATTTAAATTTGATGCTTTTAAACAGAGAATTTTATTAGAAAGCTCTGTTTGATGTAAATAATAGAATGGTAAAGATTATGAACTTATAGAAACAGAAAATGCATTTGTTATGGATGCCCTTGCTTTGGCAGATGATACCATGCAAGGTATTGATGAAGCGGAAAAGAAGAAATGTTGATTATTAGAATAAAGGACAAATCTTAATTATTACATGACACTAATAACTATGACAGCAATGGGTTAGTGGATATTATACAGTGGAATCCCATGACATTCAACAATGTGCACGCTGATTGGTCAACCCAACCAGTGTGCCTTATGTAAATCGAACTATAACAATACAAAAAAGTCCTGTTGCCTTGACTTTCTTCTATTAACATATGCTAAGGCTTTGCAGTTTTCTTGAGCTCATAGGATGAGAGGTAAGTATCGAGAGCAGAGAAAATACAAGAAAAATCAGGTAATTATGCAAAACTAAAGAAATGCACATAATTTTCCTTGTATTTTTGCCGGTCTCTCTCATACTTCTAAACTGTCCAGATTTCACAGTTTGCTTTTTTCTTTCAAAAAAACAAAATCAAAAAAAGCAAGAGAGAGCTTCCTTTCTCCATTGCTTGCTTTCCAAAGCACCGATGTACTGCGTAAGCAAGAGACTGTAAGTCCCATATGCATGCACAGTATATCACCAAAGTGGCAGAATGTGGAAACAACACAGAAAAACACAATGGCACTGTTATAAAAAGATATTATTTAAGAAAAGGAAGTAATTACTTTCTTAAATAATGGCATTCTATAACAGCAATAAGCAACTCCTGGGTGTGGTATATTTAAGCAATAACCCACGTCTGGGTGTGGGTAATACTAGATTTACCCACTATTGGTGTGGTTTGGTCACGAGGGTGAAACAAAGACAACCGTGGATAAATCTAGCATTATACAATGACATTATTTAAGAAAAAAAATACTTTTCTTAAATAATGCCTTTGTATAATACCTGCGTGGTGCCCTTCCATGGTTTTCCACTATCCTGTGGCTTTTTCTGATGTACTGCACATGCGTATGCTTACACAGTACATCAGAGCTGTGTAGAGGAAGCAACGGAGAAAGGAAGATCTCCGCTGCTTTTTTAATGCTGCCTTGCTATGTTAAACGAGTTTAAATTAGAGAGATATCTTTAAAAAAAGCAACGGAGAAAGGAAGATCTCCATTCCCTTTTTTAAAGCTATCTCGCTATATTAAATGAGTTTAACATGGCAAGATATCTTTAAAAAAAGCAACGGAGAAAGAAAGATCTCCATTGCTTTTTTTTTAAAGATATCTTGCTATGTTAAACGTATAACATAGCGAGATTACAGCAACGGAGAAATTCCGTTCTCCGTTGCTACCTAACACAAACAAAAAAAAAAAAATCAAGATTTATACTAATAGAAAAAGTCTGGGCGACCGGACCTTTTTCCATTAGTATATGTTGGATTTACAATGGGCTGGCCAATCAGTGTGCACATTTTGGAATACTAATCGGCAGTCATTGTATAGTGAAGATTTCCCCATGGCTGCCTTTGTTTAATCACTCAGGCTTCACCCTCATGATTAAACCACACCAGCTGTAGGTAAGTCTTCAATATACCACACCAACTTGTCAGTTATTGCCAGGTCTATATTAAATTATTGAATGCTTAGAAAAGTGAACGATGATTTATCGACCCCATGTAAGTGAAAGCTTACAAACTCGAATGCTTAGAACAGCAATTTTTTTCCAAGGGAAAAAAAAATCACTGTTTCAAAAAAATATATATATATATATATATATATATATATATATATATATATATATATATATATATATGTGTATATATATATATATATATATATATATATATATATATATACACTTTAAACATAATATAAAGTGGGGGGCTTTGTCCCCCACACTCCACGACGTGGGGGGATGTGCCCCACACACCTTCCTACTTAAATATACCAACTCTGAGATCGCACTACAGTGACAAAAATAGCAAAGTAACAGACACAGCCAAGCAATTTCTTTCCCAGGGAAAGAATTTGCTTATATGCCACTTCGTCATTTTGCCTTTTTGTCTTTTCAAGTTCGACCAAGACGCATTCGAAAGAATGCATTTTTGGTCATCTAATAGGAACCCTTATTGCCATATTGTATCATATAGGTAATGACAGATATAGAAGATATATAACAGGTGGTTGAAAGATACCTTTGAAAATGCATTGCAGGAAGTAGAAAGGTATGATTTCTCTATAAAGGATAGACTGCATGTCATGGGAAGCTGAGAGGAAGCTGGGAATACTTTCAGTAAAGATCAAGGCAAGAGACTCCAAGACGGGGCTGAATGGAAGTGTTACACTGTTAATTTTGAAATTTATGCTATCATTCTATTGAAATGAGTCTTGGATAGACAGTTATGCACAGTTTTAGTGAAATATGAGGCAGCTTATTTGACTTTCAGGGGAAGTTGATAACCAAAACAGTAATAATAAAAATGAAGATGTGCACTTGAAGTTGAGTAAATCAAACTTTAAAAGAGGCACTATGCTTCTTTTCTGTGGACATGATTGCAAGCAAATTTAAGAACTTGAAAGGGGATTATGGAGTTAAAAAGAACTTGGTTCTTTAAGCTAATGTGTAAACTTAGATATTTACAAATTATGAACGCCAGTCAATATGACATAAGAAGTCCTACCCCTGAACAGATGCAGGGTTTCCTCTTCTCCTGTAACACATTTGAAAGAGGTAAGGCAAAAGGTCACGTATAAAGAATCATATTTTCAGTGTGTTTCCCTTGGGAATTGTGTATTACCAGGAAGGAACAAAGGCTGCACAAATAACTTTATTAATACAATGAAAGTCATAGCTTAGCAGCTGTGTGTCTTTTCAGAGGACATCCAGAAAGCATTTCATTTCAGAGTGACAGGAAAATACTAAGGTACCAAAGTTAATCATAAACTGAAGTTGACAGGCAAAGCAAGTGAATGAAAATACATTGTGAAAAAAATAAGCTCATGGTTTCAAGGCACAGGATTCACAGAAATACAATACAGCTTGTATTATAAAGAACACAGTTTATGTTTTGAAATGTAAATATAGCAACAGATGAATATGGGAGACAATAGGGCTACCATTATCACTTCCATACAGCTGAGCATTTATGATTTTCATTGAAACGTACTATTGCTACTGTTTACATTTAGGTTCACTGAATTAAGAGGTAATTCTGAAGCTTAAAGAAATATATATATATAGAGAGAGAAGGGCAGATACAGAGAATGGAATTAGATTTGGCTTCTACACAAGGAAGATTTCCATTGAAGCAACCATTCGGTACCTATATTAAATAAATAAAATTAACAGCCTTCCTGCCCTCTTGTATAAATGGTTTTTAACCTTATGGAAGGATAAATGTCCCCTTCATATGTTTTTTTAATTTCCCAGAGTATGTTTTTGTCCTTACAAACTGATCCCTGGGCTACAACATTAAAACTAATGTGTACAGTGTACCACATCTTCTGTAGAATGTTTATATCCCTCAGCTTCTTCAGTCTAAAATAATATATCAGATTTGGATAAAATCTTCAAAGGTTCATAGGTGTGTACTAGGCTAACAACCTCTGGGTCCTTTTTAAGCCTAGAAATGCATCCCAAATCTCTGACAAGTTCTGTTACCCTTGGTAGTATAAACAGGGGCTTGGGAGATGAAACATTTACAAGCACGTGCCTGGGAGATGAACCTTTGGCAGGCTACCTGTGTCCATTAGAGATATAGGTGCCAAACTAGGAGTGAATGTCCAGTTCCCCATCCAGTTGTCCAAGTTACACTTGAATTGGGTTAGTGAGAATCTCTATTTCACATGGATCAGGAGTCTGTTCTAGAGACTGGCTAGTCTCTATGATACCTAGCTGTCTCTCCAGCAGGTTCTGTTTATATCACATACAAGGTTTAAGTCTTTAGAATGGGTAATTCTGCTGCTGTTTATTTTGTGGATATGAAGGAGGTCCGTCAGAGTGAGCTTCAAAGATGCCTTGTGTCCCTAACATATATGTCTCATAAACAACTTGTAAAAGACAGAATACAGTAATAGGGCTCTGAGGTGGTCTGTACAGAACATGTTATTTACATTCTGTATTGTCGGATGAGTCTGGTTAGGTATATGCCTGGTTAATGTGTTTTTTTAATGCATTTATCTCTCTGGGTCTTTTTATAGATAGTTTTACCCATTTCACTGTTTTACCCATTACACTTTTAGGTTTTTGACAGAAGGAAAGCACATGCAGTAAGGTGTTTCTAGTTTTCTATTCTTTTTCTTCTACTGGAGCAATAAACCCAGTGAGTCTCTATGAATTCACAGCTCTTTTACTGTGCAGTGTCATATATAGCTGCTGTCTCTCCCACTTTATCAAGACATAAAAATACTAAGACTTTGGGTTTTTAAAATTCTTCTATTGGATGATCCCAGAGTGAAGAAACAATAGCAGCAAGAGAAAGAGAAGCTGAATTATGAGAAGTCCCTTCAGCTAACTTACATCTATCTTTTCAGAAATCTAACTTAAGCAATATTTTACAAGTAAAAAAAGTGACTATTGCAACCAAAAATAAAACTGGGTCAGTGATGCAGCAGGCAGCACCCTACAATGTAACATAAGAGGTGCTGAACTCCTGAGTTGTCATCCTTTGGATGACACATTAAAATGATGTCCCATCTGCTTGAGCTGGTGGTAACTCAGATGGATGCAAAAGATCTCCACAGCACCTGTTGAAAAAAGTAGGGAACATTCCCTTATGCCCTGGCCAAATTTCAATAGCTGTATGAATACCATATTGGGTCTCCCCTGAAAAGAGACTACTAACCTAGTGGGACTAACCTTGTCAACAAAATAAATAAAAAATAATAAAAAAATGAAATAAATGAAGATGTCAGCATGTTCACTTTCATCAGGCCAGTCTAAGTTAATACAAAATGAAAATTATGAATGACACCATTTGAGATGTGTTGGTAATATAAACTATACACTGTATGTAAACTGATACTAGATCTCATTGCCAACATTTCTTATTGTGTAATATATTTTAATTTATTCTAGGCCACATAATGTTATTAGTCATCTTTTACTGTAAATAACCGAATTCTCACCTGTTGCATGGTTAATTCATACTGAAAGTATTTTAGTAAGTGAGTTTGTACTGGGTGTTTACACTTTGTTAATTACTGTTAAGGTTAAATTATCAGTGTTTTGTGAGGTGATTTTTACTAATTAGGAAATTAAAACCAACTAGCCTATCTGCAGATCTCCTCCCTGCCGGGTACTTACAAAAATCATCTGATGCAGTAGCCTACCCAATATCCATTCTCATCAATAGAACTATATCTGAAGCTACCAATCCTACCATAGGTTCATAGGTAGGTACTAGGCTATCTGCCCAAGGGCATTTATAAGCCTTGCCAGAGTGTGTTGTATTTCACTGCCCCATTGATTAATTAACTGAGTCTCTGTCAAGAACAGACAATGAAGTGATCCCAGGGGTGTATTTTCTGTTAACAATCCACTTGTCAAGGTTTCTCTTGAAGAGTGTTAGTGAGGGGCTCTGTGAGAAAACCACACATTTTATAAGGAACAAACACTGCAAAGTCAATGACGACATACATTTGAGTTTCAGACCATATCCTTCACAAAAATTCATGTTAACAAATCCTATTATTCTAGCAACTTTCTAAAATGTAAAATCTGTCCTTATTTTTTGAACATTTGCCCTGACAATATTTTAGGCATTGTCTAGATTTCTTGTAAGTTTGGAGGTATGTATAAACTATAATTCAAAAAATTACAAGACTTTAATTCACAGTACTTGGAAGAACCTGTATTTTCATTTCAGCAGAAAGAAAAAAGGTGATAAAGCTCAGAAATTAGCAACTTTTACAGATACACAACCACAAGAAGAAAGAGGGAACAGCATGAAAAAAATGGCCTGGCTTATTAGGAAATTTTTTCCCAAACACCTTTATTGAACTAATCACTTGTGACATTGACTACATTTATATGAATGCAAACTTGTTTAACTATATTAACAAAACACCATACTAAACATATACACATCATAATTTTTAATAGACTGATAGATGCACAGGATATTCTCCGTGAAGTGATCCAAGATCCAACATCCAAAAATAACCATGAGAAATGAAAGACTAATGAGTGGCTCAGTACTGAATTAACTAGTCACAACTTGTCAGCTAGTTAGAGAAACCAGAAAGACTTGCTCTCTACATTTACAGTCCGACAGCAACAAACAGAATAAACTTACTCAATATGATATGACTTATTCACATTCCCTTCCCTGTAAACTTGCCCTCTTCCCCCATTTTGCCAACAAACAACCATACTTTTCTTGGGGAAATAAACTGTTACAGTAAAACATGAAACCTATCGTATTTGCTACTCAGACCCCATGGAGAATTCTGGGCTTTATACTGCACATTTTGCTCAAATGAATGGAGACTTGCACACGTCAATGAAGTTTAATTGGGAAACCTTCTAAAATGAGTCCATTTCTTACAGCTTCTGCTAATTTACCTTTTTAAAATTTTCAGCAGTTAGCGTCTGAAATAAAGGACATTCTTACTCATCTTTTTTTTGCAGTTTGCAGGGCTCGATGGCAGCAAAGTGTGACTACTTCTACATATGAAGCAATGGAAGAAAATCTGGATTGTTGTAGCACACTGCTTGCTAAATACCATAAATTGCACTGCCTATGATTGACTAAGCATTAAATTAATACAAAATACTTCACTCTTCATTCACTACAAAAAAAAAATTACAATTTCAGTCGCCTCACAGCAAGACGTTGCTCCGTTAGATTCTCAGCTAGAGCATCTTCTGTGTGGAGACATGCGTGAATGGGCGCACCTTCGTTGAAGGTTGTGCGCCAGGGCTGGCAACTCGGCATGTAAAAATCCACCGCCAATCATTAGCAGACCGGAGTTCCGCTGTGGTGACCCCTAACCCGGAAAAGCCGAAAGACACAACAACAACAACTCAGGGCCCTATAATATGACTCCTTAAAAGTAAACATTGCATGCCTCATGTTTTTTGCAACTAGTAGGTGCCTTATTCAAAAATGAAGTGTCCACCGTATTCAACATTGCATACAAGTGATTTCAAAGGGCTGAAAAGGCAAAGTTAAATCAGGAACACTGCTTTGTTGACAACTCTGCAAGTCACAACTGTCACTTTTTACTATTTAAATATTCTGTGCAGTGGCACCCCGACAGTTTCTTTCACTTGGCATATTTTCTAAAGATGTCTGCTTGCTATCTCAGAGGAAGCTTGGCCAGGTTGTTAAAAATGACAAGATGTCAACACATGCATTACTACCAAACTGCTGCCACAACATGTATGATTAGGATGATGCTAACATTTGCAGGTTTTTGGACCAGCATTATCAGTATTCTGAAAAATATACACACAGGTAACTGGTAAAAAACAGTAGCACTTCGCCACTGTCTGACAAGAGCTCATAATCCAGCATGGACTCTGACCCCTCAAAGCATGCATTTGACAATTACATAGACGTACGAATTACTGTTGTAGTCTGTTTACAGGATGGCTCTACTGTTATTTACTATGAACCAAGAATGCATGCACCTGACCCAGTAAAATATCTGGTGCATCAAAACTTTAGCACTCAAGCCAGTCGACACAAGGAATAGCTGGGACTCTGCTGCCAAAGCATTCACAAAGACCATAAATGCCACATCTGTTTATCACACTTTCTCCCCTGCAAAGATATGCCTCACAGTACCCCACATATTCTACAGATCAACCACAGCATCACTTAAAAAAAAAAAGTGACTGGAACTGCTTATCTGCACTGACTGGACGCATGATGTCCAGATAACAGGGTTACTCTTGTCCATATGGAAGAATCTTAAAAAATTAAGTAAAAACAAAACAAAATAGGAAAGGGTTATTGTTAAGAAATCTCAGAGGGATAACATGACATCTCCAGGACAGAAAGACTGTGGAACCCTAAGAAAACCCGGGGCCAACAAGTCATTCCTTAGTATTAAACAATATCTAGAATGACAATGTGTTGATGTTTCTATAGAAACACAAGAAAAAAAAAAAAAAAAGCTTCTGCTCTGCAGCCTAACCAAAATTAAAATATCATGCCCTTGAACATTCAGGATAATATGTTGTACCATACCTTAAAATGAAGAAATGCAAAAAGACTTCATTGTCATACCAGCTGCTACATTCAAAGATAAATACAACAGAACAAATATGGTGCATAGAACCAATTACGAATGCAAATATCAAACTAAAATTCAAGCAAAACTTGGCGAATCCCAGATAAAGAACCACCTTTTGTGCGGAACTAAGAAAACCCTGTTATAATCGGTTTAGTCATCAAGTTGAACTGTGTTTATTTATTTCTGATTAGAGTTTACATTGCGTACACTTGAAGCTAGCCTGCTTTTAAATGGGCAAACAAGGGGGGGGGGGGGTGAAACTACTACAAATATGATTTCTTCTTAGATCGGCCCTTTCCTAAAGTGGAGAAACGAGCCACTTTCAAAACAAAAGGAACTGAAAGATGTCACTACACAAAGCTGGTTTCGACCAACATGCCTGAATTATGCACATGTAAGGGCTATATGTTCATAGACTATACTGACACAAGAAAAGAGATTTTTATGGAGTCTGCTCCCAATAATTCTACACGAAAGACCAAGAGTATATCAAAACCATACAGTGCCAAAAACCAGTATCCATTTCACTTTCAACCTGGAGTACTATAACAGGTTAATTTGGTAACCTAAAGCCTGATGGAGAAAAACTATAACAAGACAGTTTATTACAAAAGTAAACTAATACAACAAGAACATTTTTGTTACAGTTCTTGCATTAAACCAGTATTGGTAACACCAAATTTTACTCAGCAACTTTACGCCAAAAGTTTTTAGGGGAATGCCATTAAAAAGTTAGATCCACAAGTCAGAGATGGAATCTATGGAAACAATCCTGTTTCGATCTTTGGAGTCTTGCACTGATGTTCTCTGAAACTAGGTCAACACTGGCTCTAAAAAGTCTTTAGCTAATAAAAAAAAGTAAACATTTAAAAAAAACTTGCATTTGCCCTAT
Source organism: Protopterus annectens (assembly GCF_019279795.1). Taxonomy (NCBI): domain Eukaryota; kingdom Metazoa; phylum Chordata; order Ceratodontiformes; family Protopteridae; genus Protopterus; species Protopterus annectens. The sequence goes on along the minus strand of NC_056743.1, from coordinate 1,035,853,763 downwards.
GTTCTCTGGCTGCATTGTTTCTGTTTCCACATGGCATGGTTGATGTGCTAATGCACTTCTGGGTGCTTTTCTTTTACTGATTGGTCAGTGACGGTGTGTTGCAATGCAATGTCACAAAAAGCCTGCTGATACTAACACTCTTAGTAAAAGAAAGGCAGCTGATTTTTCTTTCTCCTTTAGTTAGGTTTATCACCATGATAAAGTGTGCCTGTATGGGCATGCATTTATGCTTTGCTCAAGAAATCTGGACAAAGACAAAAAATAATTGGGAGACAAGGACAAAAATCAGGGATAATTTAATAGTATTCTAATTGATAAAAACTTTAAAGTTAGTGGCATTGAGACTTCTAATTTCAAAATTCCTGGACTGGGAACCACTGCTGCATTTCATTTTTTTTTTTATTTTTAAAAGTGGAAGTATCAGTCAGTACCATATTAAGCTGAAAGGAAATCTGGGTAAGCAATACAAGGGCTATCACAATTGTGAACAACTTCAAAAGGAAAGGAGATATACCAACCTTGACCTTTACGTTCATCGGTGATTACTAGGCTAATGGCACAAAGGATAAAAGACCACCTTCAGGTAATGTCATAAAAATGTGACATTTTTCAGACTCTTCAAAAACATCGAAGACAAACAAATCAGACAATTTAATTTCAGTTATTACTCCATGCTGTAAAAAATTTCTTATGCTAACGAAGTTCCAACCAAACACACATTTGTGCATGCAATATGTGTATGGATCTTCTTCACAAGCTCAGAGCTTCAAAATTTCGAACTGCAAATGGTCAAGACCATAATATCAAAGTTTTGAAACTTAAAAATTATTTTTTTTTAATACCCCTACTAAATTACTATACAAACTCCAAGATCGCTCTACAGTGAGGAAAATGGTAAATTTCCTGTTCCGTGCTATACAGTGATCTCCATTCAAAATGTTCGAAGTTTCAAAAGTTCAATCTTATGGTCTTGACCATTTCTAGTTCGAAGTCTTGAAACTTCGAGCTTGTGAAGCAAATCCATTTGTATATATACATATATATCTATATCACATACACACACATTAGATATGTATATATAAATATAATATACAAACTTTCTCACAAGTACCTACTTAAGAGTACACTTAATTTTGCTTACCGTAACTTTCTAGTGATTACAGTGCCTGACTGCATATGGTAATTTCTGGCCTCATAAAGTTGCCTTTTCTCTCTTTTTTTAAAACTGCTCTGTCTGCAGATATGCTCACTTGTACTAGAACATAACCATTAAAAGCATGACTGCGTGGGGGGGGTGCTTTACAATGAATTTAAATAAAGAGTAAAGAAAACATATGCTGCTTAATTTACTACCACAGTTAAGTTATTCTCATCCATCTGGAAGATTTCCCATGTTATCCTGCTCCATAAGGGAGGCAGTTCCACTGAGCTCCCAAATTACAGACCCATAGCTATTTTGTCACCAATAGTCAAAATCATGGAAAAATGTATACATACACAACTCCTGAACTATATTCTTGTAAACAAACACCTGACAAACTCACATCATGGTTTGTGAATATGGGAGAGGCAGGGCCATAGTACCACCACTGCCCTACTCTCCTTCACTAATACTATAAATGAAAACCAAAATAATAATAAACTTTCCTCAGCCATCTTCCTTGATCTGTCCAAAGCTTTTGATATGGTAAACCACCAACTCTTTATACAAACCCTGGAATTTATTTACCTAGATACTGAGGCTATAAAATGGTTTAAATCATATCTGATGGTAGACAACAGGCAGTCCTATGGAAAGACAACTTCTACCTATCACACTTGGTGTTCCTCAGGGATCCATCTTAGGACCCCTCCTATTTTCCATATTCATCAATGACCTGAACAAGGTAATTCTGGATGTTATCTGTATTCAATATGCGGACGACTCAACCCTAATTTTTTCTGCCACATCCCCAGTGGAGCTACTATCTCTGTCCCAAAAAGCTTTTAATGCAGTCGAAAATTGACTCCTCAATCTCTGTCTTATACTAAATCCCCAAAAAACTAAAATGCTACTGTTCTCTCCATCTCATAGGACCTCCTCTCTAGACTTTTCCATTAAATTTAATGATGGCACTGTTATCTTGCCTGATCCCTCTACCGAGCTCCTAGGTATAGTAGTCGACAATAACCTGCGGTTTGACTTGCATATCAACCATACGATTAAAACAGTTAATAAAAAACTTGGTTCCCTATATAGGATCAAATCCTTCCTAACCCCCCTAGCTAAGACTGTTATTGCATGTACACATCTACTCTCCACACTCCTCTATGTCTCTCCAATATTCACAAACTTGAGTAAACCTGACCTGAATAAGTACTCCATCTGCTATAATCATATTGCCACATTTGCCACCGCTTCTAGCTATAGAACCCACGACTGCCTTAACCTTAAACTTCTAGGGTGGCTTGAGCTATCAGACCTACTTCTGGTCAATCAACTAGCAATTGCCCATAAGATTCTTTACCAGCCAGAATACACACCTGACCCTAAAAGTATTATCACCCTTTACCAGAACCTGAAAACCCTCAGATCCTCCAACAAAATGTTAGCTTTCACTTTCAAAACATTACAACTCAGCTGGGGAAGCTCTGTTCACCAACTCTGTTGGTAAATCATGGAATTCACTTCCTGCTGACCTAACTGTAGAACCCTCTCTAGCACTGTTCAAACAAACCTCACACTATACTTCAAAAAATGTTGACTATGTCCTTGCTCCACCCCCAGCTAGTTGCTACCCTCCTCTAATGTGGGCGTAATGAGGGCATCTCACCTTAGATATTGTTTTTCAAGTAGAGTGAACAAGTGATGTCTCGATCCCCTTTAAAGTATGCAAATTTGTAAGGAACCTATAGTCTGATATATAAATATATATGCAACTTATACAGAGACATGACTTGGAGCATGAAAAGAGATTTATATGTAAAATTGTAACAGCTTCTTATTTTTGAATTATTTTGCTCTAGGAAATGGCCTAACACACACACACACACACACACACACACACACACACACATATATATATATATATATATATATATATGGTTCCCATTCAGAAGCCTGAAACATCATAAGCCTGAAAATCAAAATCCTGAAACCAAAATCCTGAAAATTCAGAATCCTGAAAACTCAAAATCCTGAAAGACCAAAATCCTGAAACTCAAAATCCTGAAAACACAAAATAGACATACTGATGTCATTGTGGCTTTGCTATTGTTAGCCCTGTGGTGTTAGGTCATGCGTTGGGGTCAGGTAAGTGTGCGGTTGGTTTTATTTTAGGGTTAGGGGTGGTTTAAGTGAGTTAGGGTTAGGGCGCAGGTTAGGCATGTATGCAATAGTGACAAATATTGGGGTTAGGGGCGGTTTAAGTGAGTTAGGTTTAGGGCGCGGGTCAGGTGAGTGTGCGATAGTGACGGACCTTAGGGTTAGGGTTAGGGTCAGGGTCAGTTGGTAGATATTAGTGTCTTTATAGTGACATATTAGCATTATTTGTGTTTTCAGGATTTTGAGTTTCAGGATTTTGGTCTTTCAGGATTTTGGGCTTTCAGGATTTTGAGTTTTCAGGATTCTGAATTTTCAGGCTTTTGGTTTCAGGATTTTGATTTTCAGGCTTATGATGTTTCAGGCTTCTGAATGGGAACCATATATATATATATATATATATATATATATATATATATATATATATGTTTTTTGTATGCTTTCTTGCATTGTTTTTGCATTGTTATGTTTTTGTACTGCATTTTTGTTCTATCTGTATGGAGCTTTTCTCTCCGGGCCACCGCTGAAAACTGATATTTATCCAGTCGGACTATCCCAGTCAGCAAATGTAAAATAAAAAAAATAAATAAAATATAAGGGGTGTCATTTGATCGGAAACACATTCCATAACAAAAAAAAATTATCACAACTGATATAAAACACATTTCATTGAAAACATAAATGATTTAATCACATTTCATAGAAAAATGTGTAAGACTATAGACTATCACTGCCAGTGTGGTTTTGGATTATAGGAATTACAATGCAAATTAGTATTGATCAGTAATTATGCCTTGTTAATACCATCTGTTTTGTTGTACCTCCATCTCAAGAAGTTTGAGTTTGTGTTTGTGTGCCAGCAGTGATTCAGTGTGCTAATACCATCTGTTTTCTTATACCTCCATCTCAAGAAGTTTGTGTTTGTGTTTGTGTACCAGCAATGATTCAGTATGTTAGGAACTTTTTCTTTTTTCTGTAGTTTAATAACTGTGGCATTAGTATATTTAAGTAATGGGGTGGGGGTGCAGTAGTCCTGACTCCCTCCAAATAAAGCTTTTGTAGGTATACTTAAAGAATATGAAATTTTCTATGAAATGTGTTTCTGTGCTGTGATAGTGAGGAAAAGAGGGCATTAAGGCACAATTTAAGGGACCTCATAGATAATGCAGGACAAGACATGGTATTGATAATAGGGGGCCTGAATGCTGAAGGATAGAGAGAAGAAGACATGAAGAGTGCCTGAGTTCACATGGGTGTGACAAAAGAAATAAAGAGGAAAAGGCCATCTTTGTCAAATGGCTTTGCATTGGCAGCCAACACATGGACATATCAAAATGTACAAGAATGGTCCGCATATAGATCAGGTAAACTTTTCCCTTGTAAGTAAAGGACATTGTGATAAAATAAGAGAATGCAAAGCTGTTCCCAACAAAGCTATTTGCCCCAAATATAAACCACTGGTGGCCACAATCATCTGCGAGTAGTGGTCAGAGAAGGTTCTAAGGTCAACAGTGATTAGGCTGAAGACCTAGACATTGAGTGTAGTGAAAAAATCACATAAATTCACAGAAACATTCAGGGTTCTAAAACCTTAGGAAGAAGAAAAAGAATAAGAATGAGGTGGCACTGATCAAAAGGTAGTGTTTCAAAACAGCATCTGGAAAGATGATAGAACAGATATGTAGGAAAGCCAGGTATCAAATAAGGTACACGTGGAAAGCTGCTGGTGATATGCAGACGTCAAGGAAGTTATCAAAAAAAAAAAAGTGCAGCAAGAAGTGGGGGATAGAAAAGATGGACCATGCCAAGAAGGAATACTTGTTAGCTAAATAAGAGACCAAGAGAGCACTTACAATGGGAAAGAGCAAGGCATGTTGGAAGCAGTATTAGCTTCTAGAATGTCTCTTTGCCATACCTCTCAACCTCTTAACACAAGAAATCTGGAAAAATCTAAAAAAACAATGGGAGATGAAGACCCACAAAGAGGGACAGGTTTTAAATGTTGCACATATAAAATTAGAAAGTTGTTAGAAAAACAGGTATTGCATTAGTATGTATTTCTTGAAGGGTATGAAGCCTAAAACTCATACGTTGAGTTGATCTACTACATTTTTGCACTGTTATAAAGCTTTTTTTAATTGTTTCACTGCATTTATGTGCTGTTTTATATTGTTTTAACATTACTTAACTGTAAACTGTTTTTTTCATACTGAGAGTTGTGTTTTCTGTTTGGGAGTGCTCTATCTGAGCTTTTCTGTGCATTTTTGTCTCCGCTCCTTGATCTGTTTAAAACTTTCATTTAGTGGCTACAGCTAGGAACTGTAATTTTTCCCACCTGCCCTCCCTAGTGTTGTGTGTTCTTATACTTGGTGGCTTTGCAGTTGCCCGCCCATACTGTATATTTGATCTGTGACACTCCTCCCAGTCTAGCGTCATTAGTTCACTCAATCTAATAGAGAACATTTGTGAAGGCCAACCCACTCAGATTCTTAACATTGAATTAACTTCTGTTCCAGCTTTCTCCATTTACACTTTACTGAAAAAAAAATTCTAAGCTTGCTTCCCCCCTTTCCTGTGGCAGGTCAGATATGGATTTGCTGTGTCCAGGACTGTTTGTGAGCTCCTAACCCCCCCCCCCCCACTTAACTGGGGTTAAACTATTCCTGGCGCCATAAAGTCTGTTCTTCAAAATTTCCCTTGCAACTAGCCAGCTTTTTAGTTTTAGCACTCATCTGTTTTTTTTATCTCAGCACTTGTTTAGAACTCATTGTAAGCACTAAATAAGTTACAAATTTCTTCAACACTCAACTTTCCTCACTTGTCTAGAGGAAAACAGTTTTGAGTACTTAATAAATAAGCACCTATTCAGGCATGTCTAAATGTCAGCTCCCGGTGCTTTCTCCTGTCTACCTGATGAATCTGGGCATCTTCGGACAATGCAGCAATTGCCTCATGTACACAGACAACCCTCTCCTCCTACCACCCAACACTACAACCTGTGAGAGATGCACTTATATAGCCAAACTGGAAGCAAAGCTCTCTTCACCAAAGACTGGCATAGACAGTCAAGAGGAGAAGGTAAACACTTGCACTGCACCACACTCATCACATAGTCCCTCAAAACCTACACCACCAAAACACACACACAGAAACACAAAACACACAGCTACATTTGCAGAGGCTCTCAGTACAAATCTGCCCAAACAACAGAGACCTCCAAAGCAGAAATGCAAGCAACCTCCACCATCCAACACAACCCAAATGACACATATCCCACATACTCAGTGTGCCACTCAACCACAGCCCATAAGGCATAACGTACCTAACACTCTAGTCATAGGTGACTCTATAGTCAGGCACACTGATGTTCCACTCACCAGGCTAAACAAGGAAAAAGTTACTGTCAGCTGCCTGTCAGGTGCCAGGATCCGCCACATAATTGACACACTCAGGTCACTCCACAACAAGTACAAATATGACTGTCATTGTCCATGTTGGTGTGAATGACCTGAGACATACCTCCCTGGACTACATGAAAAGAGACATGGAGGAGCTCTCTGATCTTGTAGCCCAGGACGGTATGACCCTAGCCCTGAGTAGCATCCTGCCATCACCCAGAATGACACCACAGTACAAGTGCAAAATGATTGACTTTAACAATTGGCTAAGCTTCTGGTGTCATTCTAAGGGAATCCAGTATCTGTCTGCCTGAGATGACATGATCGACAGACCATGCTGCTTTGCCGTAGATGACCTGCACCTGTCACCCTTGGGATTCTGGATATTGGCAAAGGCTCTTGCCACCCCTATAGAGCCTTTTCTAGGCAAGGTTCAAATGACAAATTTACCACCGTAACAGGTACAAGCAAGCAAAATCTGAGGGTAATGTTACCCAATGCTAGAAGTTTAAACCTCAAAATGCACTCACTCGAGGCACTCCTTAAAATGGAGAACATTGACATCTGTGCAGTGACAGAGACCTGGTTCAAAGCTCCAGAGAGCACCCCTGCATTACCAGGCTATAATTCATACCATGCCTTTCGGCCACCAAACCCAGACCGAAAAACTAAAGGTGGAGGCATGTCCATATTCATTAAGGATATCCACACCTCCAAGCTAGTTGCTCAGCATAATGCATCCGAGATTATCCAAGTTCAAATAACTCTGGGCAAAACCACAATCCAGATTGTAGCTTGCTACAGACCCCCCCACCATGCCCCAGGATTCCATCTCCTCTTTTCTTGATACACTGGAAAATATTAAGGTACAACCCAACACTCTAATAATGGGTGATTTCAACTACCCTACCATTAACTGGGAAAACTACTCATGTACCAACTCTTTTGCTCAACGTTTTTTGGGAATCATCGATTCCAACGCCTTGGATCAACTTATCCACACTCCCACCAGGGGCAGAAATATCCTAGACCTGGTCATCACCAACATGGGTGACCGGTGTTCTACAACAGAGGTCAGCTCCTCATTGGTCAGATCCGACCACAAGCTAATCACCCTAGACATCCACATCCTACTCCACACCCCATTAGGAAAACAACCATAAAAAATTTCTCCAAAGCCGACTTCATGCTTCTTAAGACAGAAGTGGCAAACTTCACGACACCCATGCAGATGGACAATAGAGGTACGACTGCTGAATCCTATACAAATGCACTTTAAAAACACTTACACGAGTGCATGGATCATGCTATCCCTAACAGAATCAAGATGCTATCCTCCAAAAAAGGGAAGCCAAGCTGGTGGTATTCTGCCAAAAACAAACTCTACAACAGAAGAAAGAAACTGTTGCAAAAAAAGAGTAAAATCCCACAATTGGAGGAACTCCCTGGCCAGCCTCAGTAAGAAGCTGAGATCCCTCATAAAATCTTCTAAAGCTAGTTATGAAAACAAAATTGCCACTGATTCTAAAGACAACCACAAAGCATTCTATAGCTATGTCAAAAATCTCAATGGCAACACTGAGATCTGCTCTGAGTTACAGCACAATGACACTAAATATACAGAACCAACTGATATTGCCAACATCCTGGCAGATAGGTTCAGTACTAACTTTACCCCCCTCTCACCCCATAAAGGGCCCATCTTTATACCGGAAGAATGCAAAGTTCCTGTAATCATGGCTGCACAGGTAAAAACCTCACTCTCCAAAGCCAAGAACACAGCATCCATGGGACCTGACAACATCCCAGGCTGTCTTCTACATGAACTACAGAATGAACTGGCACCCCACCTAAGTACCATGTTCAATCATAGCCTCACCTCAGGCTTTGTGCCTATTGAATGGTGCACCGTGACAGTTATCCCACTCCACAAAGGGGGGGGGCACAACAGACCCCGGGAACTACCGCCCCATTAGCCTGATGAGCCTCGTCTGCAAGGCCATGGAACATATCATCATGGAACTCATTAACAAAGACATTGGAGATCTCCAAACTCTAGACCCCACACAGTTTGGGTTTGTAAAAGGCAGATCATGTCTCCTAAACCTGATAGACTTTTTTGAAGTAGTCACCAAAGCCATAGATGAGGGTAAGGTGGTTCACACAGCCTATCTAGATCTCGCCAAGGCGTTCAACACCATCCCCCACTCTGGAATTATAGATAAACTCACTAAACTAGGTATAAATCCCTATGTCACAAGATGGGTTGCCAACTGACTTACTGACAGAACCCACACCATGAAAGTAGCAGACTCCAAATCAGACTTCAGACCAGTGACAAGTGGAGTACCACAGGGCTCAGTCCTGGGTCCTCTCCTGTTTGGTATCTACTTCTCTGAAGTACAGGCTAACACAGATGGTCTTTGGCTAAGTAAATTCGCAGGTGGCTGCAAACTAGGAGCCATAATCAAAACTCCTAATGATGTGGACATCCTACAAAAGGGCCTCACTGAGACAGATGTCTGGTGTCAAAGACATGGTCTCAAGCTCAATGCCAAAAAGTGCATTGTCATCCCCTTTGGTAAAAACTCTGTACCCATGAACTACCACATAGGCAGTAGTCTACTTAACACCGAAAGTTTGATAAGAGACCTTGGGACACAGGTGGACAGTAGCCTCTCCTTTGATAATCACATCACCACAGTGGTCAGGAAATCCTTCTACGTGGCACACCTCATCACAAAAGGTTTCTCATCCAAAAAAAAAGAGGCCATTGTTCCCCTCCACTCATCACTCATTAGACCCATTATACAGTACAACGCCCCTTTTGGTATGTACCTCACAAGACATCTACAACAACTGGAAAGGCCGCAAAAATACCTCACAAAGAGGATTACTGGCCTCAAACAGATGCCTTACGCAGACCGTCTCAAAAAACTCCAGCTTTACTCCGTCGTATATTGCCTACTCAGAGGAGATCTCTGCCTAACATACAAAGCTATGTCGAACCCAGAGCTGTTGGACATGCTCCACTTAAAGAAATCCCAATCCCTCCGAGCTACACACTCTAGGGACCTAAATCTTGTTACCACAATAAACAGAACATGCTGGAGGGATAGATTTCTGTCCCAGAGACTTCCCATACTCTGGAACAGACTGCCTATCTATGTCAAACAGAGCTCCTCATTAACACTCTTCAAAAAAAATCTTGATGATTGGATAGGTAATAGGAAATTCACCCCGGGGATCACTCCTGTGGTTCTGCTTGACAGGGGCACAGGAAAATTATTTTCTTGGCTGGCGAAAGCCAGGGTACCTTTTTGGCTAGGCTTGTATAGGCCCTAGGGCCAATAGCCTAGTACCTCCATATGAACCTATGAACCTATGAACGTTTGTCTTTATATGGTGACTTAAATACCTAATGACTTCCCAGAAAACTAGAAATGTTATAAGAAACAGACCAAAAATAAGAAGCAAAAATCTGGACATTCTGCAAAATTGTGGATGTTTGAGAAGTCTGCTCTTTGCAGAGAGCACAAGGAAGGTCCATCAGGTTTCAGGACAATGACAGAAAATTAAAGAAGATAGTTATCAGCCACCATTCGTAAGGATCACCAACAACAATCAGTCCAAAGGCCAGCCAATGCAGATGGAAGGAGTACTTCAAGATGCTTCTAAATGAAGAAAATCCTACAGAAGATGCACAGCCTATGGTGAAAAAGGAAGAAAAAACACCATAGAAGAAGTAAGAACAACAGTAAGGAAAACTAAGTCAGGGAAAGTAGGTTCAGATGAAGTCAAAATGGATATGATTAGCTGTTGCATATGTTAAAAGAGAAATGGCTCTTGAGGATACTCTTCACAGAATAGAGAGAAATTGATATCAGAGATGAGTGGAGAATAAGCATTCTAATCCCGCTGTACAAAAACAAATGGGACATTCACAGTGGTGGACATTACAGAGATATCAAACTCTTGTGAGATTGTGTGAAAGTGCCAGAGGGTGAGTGAAAAAAGAATGGGTAGAACAATAGAAAGGAAGATGGTAGATTAGCACTTTGAATTCATATCAGGATGCAGCACAATGAACCCAGTGTTTGCAGTGTAATATAGAGTGGCTAGCAAGTTGGAGATGAAGAAAGAGTCCAACTGGCCTTTCTTTAAATTTGAGAAAAAATGTGACAAGGTCCCAAGAAAGCTGATTCGGCCAATTATTTGATGGTTCAAATTCCCAGAAACATTGCTAGAATTACTGCAGGCAATATTCAAGGACCCAGTATCGCAAAGAGGTTCAAGGTATCTAGTGAGAGTGGACGTGCATCCAGGTTGAGCTCTGAGCTCACTGCTGTTCATACTAGTGATGGATTATATCAGCAAAGAGGACAGAGGGGGCTGAGCAACAAAGCTGCTATAGAAAGATGGTGTGGTATTATAAGTAGGTTCCAAACAAACCTTTAGCAAATGATAAGGAACTGGAAAGCAAAACTGAAGGCACATGGAATGAAACTAAATACAGACAATACAGTGGTTGTGACAGCAAAAGGGGGACATTAAAAGAAGCTGAAAATTAAAATAGAAGGAAAATGCTGGATGAGTTAAAAGTTTCAAGTATCTGGGAGTATGGCTTGATGGAGATGAAGTGCCTGAGATGGACAGTAGGAGACACATTGCTGGACAGATGAAGATATAACAACATCAGACCAGAAGCTAAAGCAGCCCAAATTGCAGACAAGCTCATGGAGAAAAGATTGTTGTGATTTCACCACAAATGCTGGATATCAGAAGATAATTTGGTAAACAAGATTTGGGAAAAACAGGAAGAAGGTAAGTGAAGATGAGGAAGTCTAGTCAAGAGATAGATAAACTATGTGAGATAACACCTTGTTAGCCCAATATGGCTGTTGAAGAAGGTTGGAGTGAGGCTGTAATCCTACTATTTCAATCCTTAACTTAGGCTCTAGTTTCTCCCACTTTGTCCGTTATTTCTCTCTCTGCCCCACTTGTTTTATTCATCGAGGTATCTCTGCTGCTATCATAAGTTCTCCCACTTGATGGCAGCACTCGCCCACTAATCTGCTTGTTGTATTCTAAACTAGCATCAAAGTACTTATACCAACTACTTACCTGTTTCTCCCACACTCTAAATATCCCACTATCACTGTATTGCCATCCTGACCCTCTCCCCCTCCAGCAACTTTTTTGTCCCTTACCTTCAGACTACCTACCTGGATTCTCCATTCCACTTTCACTGATTGTCTTCCCAGTCTGTCTCTTGTTCTTGGTCTGCCCTGCTCAGTTCGCCCTGCAGGCTCACTCCACTCCCCTACCCTACCCCCAATTCCCACCCACCCCCAGTACACCTAGACTTATACTTCCAAACCACACCCCTTTCTCTCTCAAAGCCAATCATATCCTCCACCTACTTTAATCACCTGACCAAAACCAACTAATTCTCACTAATTGTAACTATCCTAACTCCTCCCCTTAATAACTACACCTCTACCTCAAATCACTTAAGATGCAAACACCAACTTCCCCTGCACATATTCAACTACTACTCATTATCACCCTTTTACCTCTCTTAATGACATCTTACCTACTAACCTTCTATGAACACTCTAATTACCTACTATTCTACTACCCTAACAAGTAAACAAGTATTATACCACCACCAACAACATGCCAAACACATGTAAATATCACATCTCTTCCTACCTACATACTTCCAAAGTATTACATATTAACCCATATTAAATATGTCCACCTAAAACCTAGAAAACAATTCAACCAACTTAATGTACTCCATTACCCTTGTCCAAAACCTCAACTACTTACTTATCCATCCCAACCCTGGCCCTATACACTCTGCTAATATTGAACTCTAAAGCCCCGATCGCTCAAATCTTATCCCACCTAGGCTTCCTAATTCACTTTCTATAGCTCACCTTAATATACGTAGCTTAAATAACAAAGCTGCCTACCTCCCTTCTCTCCTGGATGTCCACTCTTTTGACATACTATGTTTATCAGAAACATGGTTAAAGCCTTTAACTACTGATAATGAAATCTTACCACCTGGTTACAATATCCTAAGAGCAGACCGCAAAATTAAAAAGGGAAGGGGAGTTGCCATACTCTCTAAAAAAGGGTTACAAATCTCCACATTAGACTGCTATCCAAAACCTCATAATAATGTAGAAATTCTTAGCACCAAACTTCAACTTAACACTAGTAAATCAATATTCATCATCTGCATCTACCTACCTCCTGGTAATAATACTTGTATCCTTGAAGACACCCTTGCTGGATTATCTTCATCTTTCCCTCAAGAGACTATAATTCTAGGTGACTTTAATATTGATTGGAAAATCTGCTTACAAAATCAGCCAACTTCACATATTAACCTACATGGATTTTCACAAATGGTCAACTTCCCAACCAGAATTAACAAACCCAATAATAAAGAGAGTATATTAGATTGGATATTCATAAACAATCACCAGCAAATGTATAAGGCTGGAACCCTTCCTGCAGATGTAAGTGACCACTCACTCACTTATATCATTAGGCATAAGACAACTACTCCTAACCCAACCACACTTAGAACAATCAGAACCAATAAAAACTTTAATCCTGACTATTTCCAAAGTGAACTTACAGCATGTGATTGGACACCCATTAAACACCTCGCTCTAGACGATGCAGTGAATTACTTTAATTCAAAATTCTTAACAATCCTAGACTATCATGCACCAAAGCGTACTATCAAAACTAAGTATAAACCAGCCCCATGGCTTACTAAGGAAACCAGGCAGAAAATCCTTCTTAGAAACAAATTCTGGGCTCTATGGAGATCTACTAAGCAACCCACAGAACAACTTAAATTTAAACAAATGAGAAATGATACAAAAAAAGCCATTCTCTTGGACAAAATAAACATTTACTGTCATCTCCAGCAAACAAACCAAAGGAATCCACAAAGGTTCCAGGCCATTATTAACAAACTTCTTCACCCTGGTCACTCCACCACACCACCCCCTAGAGGAGCCAACCCCAAAGATCCCAAACAAACAGCAAATGCCTTTAATACCTTCTTCACAATGGCCATCCAATCACTGGCCAATCAAATAACAACTTAGAATTCTAGTCATCCAAATTCTGTAACAAATTCACTCCCTATATTCCACTGGCAACCTGTCCTAACTCACCTTATCTGTAATCTTCTTCAAAAACTTAAACCATCAACCCCATCAGTCGATAACCTACCAGCAGAATATCTCCAAAAAGCTGCCAAAGCAATAGCCTACCCAATATCAATCCTGATAAATAGAACCTTACAAGAGGGAAATATTCCTACCATGTGGAAAATATCACACATCATTCCCCTACACAAAGGTGGCAATTCTAACGAATACTCCAACTACCATCCAATAGCATTACTTTCTCCTTTAGCTAAAATAATGGAAAGATGTATCCATAAACAACTACTTGATCACTTACTGCAAAAGAATCTACTTGCAAATTGCCAGCATGGCTTCAGACCATTTCATAGTACTACCACTGCTCTTCTATCCTTCTCTGACAGTATCAATCATAACAAAAATAACAACACCCTCTCCTCAGCACTCTTTATTGACCTTTCCAAAGCTTTTGACATGGTCAACCATCATTTACTTATAAATGTACTAAGATCTCTTTCCCTAGATTCACTGGTTATTCAATGGTTCCAATCGTAACTTAACAACAGACAACAAGCGGTCCTTTGGGACAATAACCTATCTTTACATCTCCCCGTTACACTAGGAGTCCCTCAGGGCTCAATTCTTGGTCCCCTCCTATTCTCAATCTATATAAATGACCTTCATCTAGCAATTACTCAAGCTACCTGTATTCAATATGCAGATGATTCTACAATCATCTGCTCAGCTAATCTTCATCTGAACTGCAGTCCTTCCCAGAGAATGTTTACTGTAGTAGAAAACTGTTTTTTACAATGTTGCCTCCTCCTGAACTCCAAAAAGACAAAACTATTGCTCTTCACACCCACCCGCAAGTCCAGACCAATTTACTTCTCAGTCCTATCCAATAACTGTACCATTATATCTCCAGACCTAACCACTAAACTTATAGGTATAACAATAGACAACAACCTTACCTATGAAACTCACATTAACAATACTATAAAAACTGTAAACAGGAAACTGGGCTCCCTGTATAGGATAAAGCCATTCCTTACTCCACAAGCCAGAACTTCTATTGCCCTTACCCATTTAACCTCCACACTCCTCTATGCTTCATCCATATATACAAATCTGATGAAAAACAACCTCAACAAACTGTCAAACTCTTATAATAACATAGCTAGATTTTCCACAGCCTCCTCTTTCAGAACCCACCACTGTCATAATCTGAAACAACTAGGTTGGCTTGAGCTACAAAACCAAATCCATTATAACCAACTTATCATTGCCCATAAAACCTTCTTCCAACTAACTAAAACTCCAATACTATCAAACCTTTTTACCCCATATAAAAACCTTAATAACTTACGCTCATCCAAGAAATTACTAATATCCACATGTATATCTAACAATATCTCTGGTGACTCTCTGTTCTGTAATGCTGTTGGAAAATACTGGAACCAACTTCCAAATGAACTTACATCTATGTCCTATTTAACATTATTTAAACAAAAATTGAAACTTTACCTTAAAACACACTGGTTGTGTCCCTGTACAAACCCAGACTAATCTAAAATGGCATTGCTATCATCATCACTGCTGACCTAGCTTTTTTTCAACCAATACCTCTACTTTCATGGACTAATCCAAATCTATTCCTTACTCTATCCACAAAAAAAAAAAAAAAAAAAAAAAAAAATTTCTTTTTTTTCTTCCTTCCTTGAGAATAGAGTTACTAGCAAATTTATATAATGTTCTGTAACAATTTTTTATATTCAACAATTGAAATGTAATGTAATAATCTGCTATTACTTTATGTACATGCATTTATATGTTAACCATTTTATGTTTATGTTTATCTTTTTGTTAATCTTTTCAAGTGGAGCTTATCTCCCCAGGCCTCTGCTGAAAATGGACATGTATCCAGTTAGACTAGCCCAGTCAACAAATATAAAATAAATAAATAAAATAAATAAATGATGAGGTGCGGTAACACCTGACAGAAAATTCTGACCCCATGTAGAAAATAGGAAAAAAGGGTTAATGATGATGGTGATAATATATAAGATATATCTATATATCTATCTATATCTACATTTATTATACTGTTATACTATACACACACACACACACACACACACACACACACACACACACACATATATATATATATATATATATATATATATATATATATATATATATGGGTTACCTTTAGTGAATTGACAGCTCACAACACCAAAACCAACTTCATTGACATGGCATATCATCGACAACTGGAGAGCCGACTTTTCCCACACGGTAAGTTACCGTTTTGCCATCCCAAATTCAAAGACTACCACTAAAACAAACCCACTGATGTGGGGGACTATGCCTCCCACACCCCCCTAGGTGGGAGGCTTCACCCTCCACACCCCATATTTAATATTCCAACTCGAAGAACGCACTGCCGAGGGGGTAAGGGGCAAAGTTTAGGTCAATGGCCAAAAATTAACTTACCATGTGGGAAATATCGGCTCTCCAGTTGTTGATGATATGCTGTATCTTTGAAGTTGGTTTCAGTGTTGTGGGCTGTCAATTAACAAAAGGTAACCCATATATATGTATATATATATATATATATATATATATATATTCATAGGTTCATAGGTTTATACTAGGCTATCTGCCCTAAGGCATTTATAAGCCTAGCCCAAATTTTTGTGGCTTACGCCACCCCTTATATGAAAAAATACTGTGCCCATTAGTTTGTTGTGCCTCTGTCCAGCAGTGACACAGAGATGATTCCTGGGGTAAACCTACGATCTCCCATCCACAGGTCTAGATTTCTCTTGAACAGAGTCAGCGAGGTGCTCTGCCTCACATGGACCGGGATTTTATTCCACAGCATAGGGAGTCTCTGAGTGATAAATCTATCCCTCCAGCACGTCCTATTTATATCCGTGCTAAGGTTTAAGTCGCTTGCTCTAGTGGTTTTGGTGGATTTGGATTTTTTGAGGTGGAGCATGTCCATTAATTCCGGGTTGGACATGGCCTTGTATGTCAGGCACATGTCACCTCTGAGCAGACGGTATGCGACTGAATAGAGCTGGAGTTTCTTCAATCTGGCAGCATATGACAGATTTTGGAGTCCCTTTATCCTTTTGGTGAGGAACTTTTGGGGTCTCTCCAATTGCTGCAGATGTCGGGTGAGATACATCCCGAATGGGGCATTGTACTCGATCATTGGTCTGATAAGTGAAGAGTACAGGGGAACAATGACCTCACTAGATCTGGATGTGAATCCCTTCATGATCAGGTGGGCAATGTAGAAGGTCTTTCTAACCACTTTAGCAACGTGAGTGTCAAAAGAAAGGCCACTGTCAACCTGGGTCCCCAGGTCCCTGATAACCTCTTCTGTGCTTAGTGGATTGCCACCTATATGGTACCTTGGGGTTACCTTGTTTTTCCTGAAGGGTATGACTATACATTTTTTGGCATTTAACTTCAGGCCATGGCTCTGGCACCAGCTATCTGTTTCCGTGAGTCCCTTCTGAAGGATATCCGTGTCCGATGCACTTTCCACTATGGCACCCAGTTTGCAGTCATCTGCAAACTTTGTCAGCCAAAGTCCTCCCATGTTGGCCTGTACTTCTGAGAAGTAGATGCCAAACAATAGGGGCCAAGGACCGAGCCCTGTGGGACACCACTTGTGACCCGGCTTGGAGTCTGACACAGCGCCAGCAACTCTAACCCTGTGGGTTCTGTCCTTAAGCCAGTTTGCAACCCATCTTGTGACATATGGGTTTACATTTAAGCTGGTAAGTTTTTCTACAATACCCGAGTGGGGTATTGTGTTGAAAGCCTTTGCAAGGTCAAGGTAGGCTGTATGGACTGCCTTTCCTCATCAATGGCCTTGGTGACTGTTTCAAGAAGTCGACCAAGTTCAAAAGGCATGATCTTCCCTTGACAAAGCCAAACTGGGTCGGGTCCAATGTCTGCAAGTCCCCTATATCTTTGTTTATGAGCTCCATTATGATCCTCTCCATAGCTTTGCAGACTAGACTTGTTAAGCTTATGGGCGGTAATTACCAGGGTCCATAGAGGCGCCTTTGTGGAGTGGGACCACAGTTGCCGTATGCCACTCCTTGGGCACGTATCCTGTGGAAAGGCTGAGATTAAACAGCTGCCTTATGTGCGGGTTTAATTCCTCATTTAGCTCGTGTAGCACACAGCCGGGGACACCATCCGGTCCCATTGATGCTGTGTTTTTAGCTTTAGAGAGAGCAGCTTTCACCTGTGCATTTGAGATGTCTGGGAGGCTACACTCGGCTGGGATAGTTATCTCTCCTTTAGGGGGGGAGAGGGGGGTGAAGTTTGCACTGAACCTGTCTGCCAGTATGTTGGCAATGTCTGTGGGTTCAGTGATTTTTATACATTTATATATTTATATAACACATATATAAAATGTTTGTCATGTGATTGTGTATTTTCATTGCACTGCATCCCATTCAAGCACAGCATGTTAAAACACCATCAAATATATGTTAGTGACACTTGAAAATGAACACTAATATGTCCCATAAGGGGCATGTCCATCTCTTTTCACTACCTGCAGTCACCTATCCAAGTATTTGCTTTCAGTTCAATAAAATGCATGCAGACCCATAATAGAACTCACACACAAAGGACTTGAAAACTGGATACTATCCTATTCTGGGACATTAATGTGTCAAGATGTCAAAAAGGGTAATAGCGTAAGGTAAACTGGTTTAATTTTAGTTTTAGCATTTTAATATTTGGAAAGGGAGTGCTTATATTTATAATTAACAATATTTGTTTCAAATCTTGGAAAGTTAAAACAAATAACTAATGAAATGTATTTATGATATGTACCAACAAGTGAATACTATTAAAAATCAAAATATATGAACTCATTGAAACTTATATCATTAAATGTTAGTGTATTAAACTATGACAATAAAAGAAGAGCTCTATTAAAATATCTTAGATTAAATGACAGTGATATATTTTTTTTTACAATAAATGCACTTAGTAAAATAAGATATTTATCTATTAAATAACGTTAGTTATGAAACAATTAACTCATTTTCATTTGAAAAAAGAAAAGATACAGCTATACCCATGAAAAAATCTCAGATTATACCTAGTAAAATGATACAAAATGAATATATTATATAGTAATAATTCAGTAAATAACAAACTTTACACTTTAGCAAATCTTTATTGGATCCCAGAATAGGGGTAAAAGTAATTAAAGATAAACTTAAAATTATGCAAAGTTACTTGAAATGTAGTCTTTTTTTGCTGGAGATTTTAATTGCATTATGGACAAATCACACTAGTTTTATAACAAATATTAAAAATAATGGGCAGGTAAAGCTTTAAATAATGGGTGGTGAATAATCTAAAGGATCTAAAATTAGTTGCAGAAAATGATTCATTTATCTTCACCCATTATTTTTACTGTCATGGAACCTATACCAGAATAGATAGAACTTATATTTCACAGGACTTATGAAATAAAGTTAATAATTTCAAAGTTGTACCTTGTCCCATGTCTGATCATAATGCTCTAGGTTTAAATATATCAATGAACTCTAGAAATGTTCAATTCATTTATAGAATTCTTTTTTATATGACAAGATTAAAATAATTTAAAGATCATTTTGTTAAACTGATAAATGACTCTCTCCTGTTTAATAATAAAGACATGGTAAATACAATTATTGTACGGGGCTCACTTAAGATTCACATAAGTATGATGGTCTGGTCTCAGAAAATTAAGGAATGGGCTAGAGTACTTTAAAATATTTAGAAAGAGTTGCATAAGCTAAAATCAAACATACAAAAAATAACAGATACTTTAAATAACATGAAGAAATTTACAACACAGTATCAAAACATACTAAATCATAAAATTGAAATAACGTTAGAAAAAATGAACTTCATAGTTATGCTACAAACTCTAAAAAAATTATAAGCTATATAATATAAGTAGAATAATTTATAGGAAAAATCATGTACTGAACCCAATGACTCCTTTAACAAAAATACATTTCAGCTATTAAAGAGGTGCTTCATATACTTAAAAAAATATCATGCAGACTGAAATAAAAATAACAACTTTCCAAGAGAAGATACTATATTGAAGGACAACAATGGGATACTAAAGCAGATTGCTCAACCTGCTGTCTCTTTTGGTCCCTGTTTATTGATACAGCCTCAAAAAATCACCCATGCAGCTTTAAAAACTAATCCACTCAACTGTTTTCCCTGTCAGGCTTCCTACCTTTCCATACTGTTTTAGTTTCACTTTGAAAACCAAGTTGAAAAACCTCTAGCTGGCTCTGAAATGATGATGTCACATCTGCCAGATCTCTTGCTCTAGCTACCAGGATGTTTCCTCCCCCAAAGTGATGCAATCCCCGCCTGATTTGCATGCTGTATAGAAGAGCCAGTAGACCTCCCACATTGTGATGTCAGAGCTGCCTTGTCCAGCCCACGCTTAACCTAGCAAAAATGCCAAACTATAATCTCACTTCTCTCAAGAGCCCTACCAATATGTGACAAAGTACAGGCAGAGCACAGTAACAGCTGCAAAAATTAAGAGCATACATTTGCAATGACAATGCATAGACATTAACTGCATGTTTTTACATAAGAAGCAGATGTATGTCACAATTAATTGACAACACTACATCAGATTACAAGAAGTATGCAATCCCATAATTTTCTTAAATTACCACTTAAAAAAGCATGTGGGTGCTGTCATGCAAGTCTGTGAAATATTTCATGTTTATAGTGCATTGTTTGTTAGCTATTTAACCAAACAGGAAGGAAAAATAAGTGGGAGTTTGATGCCTTGCAAAACAGTGATTATTCCCAGTGCTATGGGGCTTGGTTCTAAATTTGACAGTAGGAGTGAAACAAAAAAAGTCTCCCACTATAAGGAAGGAAAGGCTGACAAGAAAACAGTACATTAGTCTGGTCACTTGCTGTGAGCTGTCACTCACATGCAGATAATGGGTCAAATTACCCTTAGGTCTTTGACAGCTAGGGAAGGCAGGTGTGAAGGGGGAGGGGAGATACCTTGAAAAACTAGATTTCAGCCTTCACAAAAAAAATCAAGTTAGCATTTCTAAGAAGAAAGAGAAGCAAAATGCACTTTTCAGTTCTGTTATGTAGCATTTGCCCTGCTTGTGTTTGAAGTAGTCATTGAAAAAGGATAAGATTTTAACCAAAAGTAGATGACTATAACACAGCAGTGACTGCCTGTAAAATCAGTGCACTGACAGGTGCTTTAGGGAAAACGTGGCAGATCTAATGCAATTTTTTTGGAGACAAACAATGCATTCTAAGATACTTAGAGGCAGACTTAACAGTCAGAATTATTTTAAAATGCCAGACGCCATGTGGTCAGAGTCAGAAATTGCATATAAAATATCTAAAAAGCTCTAAATAGTCCCAGTGTGATGTTAAAATATAGGAAACACCAAACCATGATGAAATAAACATGTTTTTTGAGTCTGTGGGTGTAGTTGTCCTTTAAAAGATGTTTGGAAAAATATTACAACTAAACTAATCGAGCAACACATATCAATAATAAATAAGCTAATATCACTGCTTGAAATAAAAGAAGCTATCAAACTTTGGAAAATGAAAAATCTCCAAGTCTTGATGGTTTATGTGCAGCAATGTAAAACTTTTACCATTTAGTGTAATTGGATTGTTAGAAAAACCTTATATTCTACCTCAAACTTATTTTGTTCCACCCACTTGGAAATAGTCATTAATAACTCCTATCCCAAAACAAGGGAAATATATAAATTTAGTCTCATCATATAGACCTATTCCTTTACTTAATGTAGACAACACAATTTTGCATCTGTATTGTCCTGTAGACTAAAGGATATTATGGATATGATTATTAATAAACATCAAACACATTTAATTGTAAATACATTAACCTTTCAGAATGCCAAGAGAGTAATAATTGTCCTAGATTTAGCTAAAAAAATAAAAGCAAAAACTGATGTAAATTTGCTTAGCTATAGAGAGAGCATTTCATTTCATTTATTGGAATTACTTATTCAGAACTTTAATAACCTTTGGATTTTCACAGAAGCATATATTTCCCAAGTATTGAATTTATATAAAGGAGCAAAATAGGTTTGTCCACTATCGCCTGTAATGTTTGCATTGGCCATAGAACTATTTACCTGTACTGTTAGAGTAAATGGAAAAATGAAGATTTTAATATACCTGATAATATTTACAGTAAAATCCAACATTTTACAGACAACATATAGTTAAGAACATGGGATATAAATAATTGTATATATGAGTTAAATATGGAAGTGGAATTATTTCCACTGATGTCAGTAATGAAATGTAGTAATAATAATAATAATAATAATAATAATAATAATAATAATAATAATAATAAGTCAGAAGCTATTTAAATAAATCAATAATTAAAATCTGCATTAAGAAATAAATATATTTGGGACAAACAAGAGATAAAATACTTAGAAATTGCAATTCATGCTGATATTAATCAAATAATTAGTAATAATTTTTTTTAAATAATTGAAGAAATAACTGTGTTAACTAAACAATGGAATGATATTTTTCACTTTTGAAGAAAGATTGGTGTTCATTAAAATAATTATATTACAAAAAATCTTATATTAATTTCAATCTACAGCTTTAATATCTAGAAAAATATTAATAAGAACAATTGGGAAGGTATTACTTTCCTTCTTATGGTAGCCTGACAAACAAATAACTTCATATAAAAAGTCATATTAGGTTATAGGAATTTGATGGAATACACTTTTATAACCTTTGGATTTCCACAGAAGCATATATTCCCCAAGTATTTAATTTATATAAAGGAGCAAAACAGGTCTATCCACTATCATCTGTAATGTTTGCATTGGCCATAGAAATGTTTACCAATATTGTTAGAATAAATGAAAAAACTGAAGGTCTTAATATAACTGATAATATTTGTACTAAAATCCAACCTTTTACAGACAATATATTGTTAAGAATATGGGATATAAGTAATTCCATATATGAGTTAAATAAGGAAGTTGAATTATTTCACAGATGTCAATAATGAAATTTAATAATAATAAGTCAGAAGCTATTTAAATGAATCAACATTTAAAATCTGCATTAATAAATAAATATATTTGGGACAAACAAGAGATAAAATACTTAGAAATTGCAATCCATGCTTATATTAATCAAATAATTAGTAATCATGTAAAATATCTAAGCTCTAAATAATCCCAGTGTGATGTTAAAATAAAACACCAAACCATGATGAAATAATGTTTTTTCACTTTTGAAGAAAGGTTGGTGTTCATTAAAATGATTATATTACCAATAATCTTATATTTATTTCAATCTACAGCTTTAATACTTAGGAAACATTAATAAGAACAATTGGGAAAATGAAAACTTTCCTTCTTATGGTTTATGGCAAACAAATAAAACTTTATAAAAATCATTTAGTGTAATTGGATTGTTAGAAAAATATTCATATAAATTTAGTCTCATCATATAGACCTATTCCTTAATGTAGACAACACAATTTTGCATCTGTATTGTCCTGTAGACTAAAGGATATTATGGATATGATTATTAATAAACATCAAACACATTTGATTGTAAATACATTAACCTTTCAGAATGCCAAGAGAGTAATAATTGTCCTAGATTTAGCTAAAAAAATAAAAGCAAAAACTGATGTAAATTTTTATCTATAGTCATTTCATTTATTGGAATGACTATTCAGAACTTTAAGACTGGATTTTCACAGAATCTAAATGTAAAGCTGGACTGTGTTTATATACAAATAACACTGAGAACATTCTGAGGTTGCATTTCTAGAACTCCATTAATGAAAACAATGGGCATTTTAATATACCATAATATTTGCAGTAAAATCCAACATTTTACAGACAACATATAGTTAAGAACATTATAAATATGTAGACATTAAAGAACAATGATATTCCTTTTTGGCATGATTACTTGCATAAGGGTGCTGTCAGACCTATGCAAGATATAGTAAATAAAATCACTGAAATGTTTCTCATGCATGTATTAATAAATTTAATTAGAGATCAATTAAATGTTTTTTTTTTTAGTTTTTTTAATGAAACTGAAAAAAAGATCCCAATATGTTATAAATGCATAAATTTCATCATTGAAGTGGATACTTCTAGCAAAATCAGTCCATCAAAACAGAATAAACCAATTTAATCTATACTAACTATGATAAAAATTACTCAAAATATTTAAATGTTAATAATTTAACTGACTTTGTAAATGGAAAAAATAAATAAATATGAAATGTTGAATCTATCAGTCAAATATTATTCAGTCTACACTGGAAAATGTCATATGGAAATATCTACATATAATTTTGTATTATGCCAGATAGTATTTTAAAGTTTAATAAAAGAAAATGCTGTATACTGTTGGAAATGTAAAAAATCTGTTAAGGCAGATTGGTTATACATATTTATGATGTTGAGAAACCAAAAGACTACTGGAATGAGGTTAGTAACTTTTTTTAAGGATTTGTGGCAGGGCAATTGTCTATTAACATGAACAGCAATCTTAACTAATGTTCTTGTACCAAATCCATTCAGTACTAAACAGTATGCAGTTATTTGGCTGTAGCAAAAAAAATTATGAGTGAATAGAAAATGATTCAATACCTATGTTTGAAGATTTTTT
Organism: Protopterus annectens; assembly: GCF_019279795.1. Lineage (NCBI taxonomy): Eukaryota > Metazoa > Chordata > Ceratodontiformes > Protopteridae > Protopterus > Protopterus annectens. The sequence continues at coordinate 1,035,829,122 of NC_056743.1, read as the reverse complement.
CTATCTGCAGAACTGCGTATGAAAAATTAAACTCTGAAATTAAGGTCTGTAAATTATACTATGAATTGAAAATGCTTGGATAATTTAGAATTATTAATATCTAAGTGCAAAAGATCTTAAATTGAAGATACTTTACATCATCTGATTGTTATAAAATGCTATGTGAGTAATATATTGTTGACTACAATGTGCATTCCTTTCTTTGTCAGTTTTGTATATATGTTAAATTAATAAAAAATAATTGAAAGACTAAAAAGGATAATAATTAAAATGTGGCAGAAAACTCAATGTTTCCAAATCGTTTCTGTTCTTCTCTGAAAAGAAGAAAAGAAAAACAGAAGATATTCTTTTCAAAGTGTAATAAACTTGTGTACAGTGATTTTGAATAATTAAGATATTAATTTATTTGTAATATTGTAATACAATCTCTTTTTATTTTATATAAACCCAACCTGGTGTATGCTAGCTGTTTTAGTTTTTAGCTTATTTAAACCTACAACAGCAAGTTTGTAAAGGGAACAAATAAGTAATGAGTCAACTTATTTTTACCCATAGATAAGTGGATAAACACAGCAGATCTTAATTTTTTTCTGCTTGTAGTGTGTGTGCATTGAGTCTTTTTTCTCTCAATTTTTTCTTATTTTCAATTAAAATAACATTTTCATAATATTTTTAAATATCATTTTAAACAACTATATACAAAATTTACAATAGCCTGACTTTCACTTATATACACTGTATGCTATTAAATATAGAATTAACAGATCAGTTATCAGAGATACAATATTGATTATTGCAGAGTTTCCGACAAAGATATAACTTTCTTCCAAGGATTATTTACCAGTGGCCTGGGATAGATTCATAGCTCTTTGATTTTTATTTCCATCAATGCAGTTGCCTTCAGTAAAGTGTGGAATTCTTCCAAGGTTTGGGGTGTATTTGAATTCCACCTTCTGGTTATGCATTTCCTAGATATAGCAAGTATTGTCCATAACAAATACATATTTGTCTTATTCAGGTAGGGACCTTCATTTACATTTAGTATAATCAATGCTTTAGTTAAGGTAAAGGATTCATTAAATAAAGCTTATAAAAAATGATTGATTCCATTCCAATATGATTTAATTTTATTACAGTCATAAAAATATGATTCCAGTCTGCTTTATTTCACGTTTCACACCTCCAGCAAAAAACATATGTAGTAGTACTGATCTTTTTAATTCTATCTGGTGTTAAAAATGCTCTATGTAAATATTTCCTGTTAAATATTTTCCAGTACTATGTGTTAGAGTTGTAATTAACTGATAGTAAGATGTTAGTTTTAATTTCTTCTGTTAACGCAATGACTGACCTTTTGTTAAGAACTGCCAGTATGATGTTTTGAGAATTATTTTATATGTTATTAACTCTTTCTATAGATTTGAAATGGAATTTTCCTTTTCACAACTATTATATATAAATTCATACAGAAAACTTATTAGATGTGGAATATTTTTTAATGAGGAATTATTAATTAATCTGCATAAATCTTGAGTGTACATTAGAATGCTTTGTAAGTTTAACCAGTCCTGTGTTGGAATATTGTAAGCAGTTTTTATCATATGTATATCTAAAACATTTAATTTATTTACACATTGTTCCCAGGAGGTTATTGTTTCCCTATATATTTTTTTGAGGAAAGTTCTTTGTAATGGTAAATGGGGTTAGAAGGTCAAACCAAAGTTTTATATCTATGTTTGCATTGATAAGTTTCCTAAATGATGTAATGATTAATCAGTGTTGTTTTAGAAGGTTTTGTTATATTATATTGTATACTTATGCATAGTATGCTCCAGGGTTTGTTTGATTTGTCTACTATTAAAAATTGTTTTAACAGATTAAATTAATTTGTTAATATAGCCTTTGTTAATTCTTTCCAGTTGGCAAAATAATTTGGGTTTATCGAGTCTATTGTAGTTTTAAGCACAGATGCTTTTATATATGTTTCTATTTCTGGGAAGTTCAATCCTCCTTGTTTTCACGGTCTAATGTGATGAGTTAGAGCTACTCTATTCTTTTTGGAACACCATAAAAATTTTATTAAACATGAGTTTATTTCTTTAAGAATTCATTTTTCAGAATTAACTGTATTGCTAATGCTACATATAGTATTTTTGGCAATAAGACCATTTTTATTAATTGCAATCTGTCTTTAAAAGTTAATATAATTTTGTTCCACTTTTCTATATATATTTGTATTGTTTTAATAATATTTTTATAATTTATTAATATCGTTTTGTTTATATTTTTACATAACACTATTCCTAAATAATTTAGTATAAGTTCTTGTTTTCTTATGATGGATCTATCTGTAACTTGTAGTTCTTTTTTTCTTATTTAAAAACAGAAATTTAGATTTTGATCTACTAAAGTGTAGACCTGAAATCTTATGAAATTTCTCCATTACTTCTTCTAGCTCTCCTAATGACTCTCTGGAGTTTGATAGGGTTACTAAAATATCATCAGCAAAAAGCATTATTTTAGATATGTACTGGTCATAGACTTCTATTCCTTTTATTCTTGGATTATTGCATATTATTTCTGCAAGTATTTCTATAGCCAAAGCAAATAAAATAGGAGAAAGGGGGCATCCTTGTTTAGTACCTTTCATTATGTGGATAGATTCTGAGGTGAAAGGACCTATTTTAATGTAGGCTAACGTAGGCTAAGTTTTTAATATATATGTTTTTTAGTAATAAGATGAAGGGAGGAGGAAATTCAAATAATGCTAAAGTTTTAAATAGATATTCCCAGTTCAAGGAGTCAAAGGCTGTTTCTATGTCTAATCCGATTACAAGTGTTTCTCTATCTTCTTTATTCACATAATCTATAAGAGTAAGTATCCTTTTAATATTATCATGTGTGGGCCTGTTATATAAAAATCCAGTTTGATCATTATTAATTGTCTTTGAAAGTGGGATTTTCATTCTGTTAGCTAGGATTGACATGAATATTTTGTAATCATTATTCAGTAATGATTTAGGTCTGTATGAGGTGCAAAGGTCTACTGGTTTATTATATTTTAGAATTGATGTTATGAGAGAATATTTCCATGAGGATGGTATTTTTGCTTCTGACTGGACTTCTAACAAAGTTTTATGAAAAAGGGAGTCTACTGTTGAAGGGAAGAGTATGCAAATGTCCATAATTATACCATCTATCCCTGGAGCTTTGTTAGATTTACTTTCTTTTACCTTGTCAACAGTTTCTTTGTAGGATATAGTTTTTGTAGGTCTAGTGTTAAGTTTTCGGGAATTTTTTTTATATTGATAAGGTTTGTATCTAAGTTTATTTGGTTGGTATCTAAATCTTCTTTTTTGAAGTGTTCCATATAATGGAACCGAAATGTTTCAAGGATATCTCCTATATCTGATACTTTTTTCCCTTTCTTTTCATGATATATACTACCAATGTTATTTGCTTTAGATTGTATTTTAATTCTTGTAGATGGGTTATGTAGATACCTGGGGGAGGTGGCTAATTAGTTTATTTTTAATTTTTCCAAGATAGACAAGTTTTGTGTGTTAGAATTTCATTATATTTTTTATTTAATTCCTCTATTTTTTTTTTTTTTTTACTTCTGGACAATTCTGATTTTTTTTTTTTTGATTTTGCTGCCAAGAGCCTGGTTTGCAAGTCTAATGATTTAGTTTCCCACTCTCTAACTTTATTTTAGTACCAGCTAAGGGTCTAACCAAATAAATACACTTTTAATGAGTCCCAAACCATGACTCTACTGATTTCTGTTGTATTATTAATTTCAAGAAATAATTGTAGTTCTGACAACATCCAGGGTCTGAATTCTTTAATTTTCATGATATATCATGGAATTCTAGTTGAGAGGATTAAAGGTTTAAACTCTAGTTGGAGCTTCATTATCAGAGAGTCATGATCTGAGAAGGGCATTGGAACTATTTTGAAGTTGAGGATTTTTGTCTGTAAATCTTGAACTATGAATAATTTGTCTATTCTGGTTTGTGTCCATATCTATGGTCTTTATGGGAAAATAATAAGGATTTATCATCTTTTACTTTAAAAGTGTCTATTAAATGAAATGAATCAACCCATCCTTTTAAGGATTTTGAAATAGTTGCTATGCAAAAAGACTTCTTGGTGGTTTCAGAAGCTTCTAAGGTACAATGAAAGTCTCCTACCAGTATAAGATTTCCTTTATAATTGTTGGAAATAAAATCTAGGTGTTTTTTAACCATTACTGCTCCAATTCCTGAGAACCAATATAGATTAGCTAAGGTCCATATTCTGTTATTAAATTTAATTATAACAAATGCTAGTAGACCTTCTTTGTTTTCATATTTATAAATAACTTTTGGAGTGATTATGTTTTTCTTCCAGAGAATTGATACTCCTTTTGTCTTTGTTCTATAGGAGGATTGAGCTAAGACTGTATAGTCCTTATTGTTCCATATAAAGTTATCATTAGTCTTAAAATGCATTTCCTGGAGAAATACTACATGTGCTTTATTTAGATTTAAATATTTCAGTAAGCTTGATCTTTTATTTGCATTATTTAAGCCACTACTCAGCTAGAGCATCTTCTGTGTGTAGACATGCGTGAATGGGCATACCTTCATTGAAGGTTGTGCATCAGGGCTGGCAACTCGGCACGTAAAAATCTACTGCCAATCATTAGTGGACCAGAGTTCCGCTGTGGTGACCCCTAACTGGGAAAAGCTGAAAGACACAACAAGTATTTAATGATAAGAATGTTAACTCCATTTCACATTATTGTTGGAAGAAACTTTTTGCTTCTTTTTTTTTATTTTGATTATAGTAGTTATATCATATTCTCTGATAACATTGAATGTTATTTTTATGTGTGTAAACTTGGGAGTGTAATTTAATGTTCTTTCTTCTTTAAATACAAGTAGGGCAAAATTCTGGTCAGGCTTTAAAAAAGTACTTCTATAAAACATTAATTCTAAAGTATCAAATACAAATAAATATGAATTTCCCATTAAACATGGAATGAAAGTCATTCCTAATCCAATAGATAAAGATAGATCTATTGGATTATCACTCATACTTTTAACCAACAATATCAACTGAGCTCTGTATGTTAAATTATTTTATGGAGAATTTTCTTAAAAGAGATATGAAATTCTATATCATTCTATTATTGTTCTGTAGTATTTTATATATCAGGATGGAATCTTAGTAGTGTAAACAATTATTATGTTGACTTAGAAAATATCCAATATTTAGTTACCTTTAAGAGATCCCAAACATGTCAGATATGTCATTTTGGATAAATTAAATGCAACAGAGGAGCACACACTAAATAAGCCAACAACAAATAGATTATTACTAAAATATTTTGACTAAAAGGACTCTGCAGGAGACAATGAGTGATTACCAATGAAATATAAATTTACTGTAGGTGTACTGTCTTCCTTTACTTTCCCACTCTTCAGCTCACCAACTTCAACTTGCACTTATGAAAATACATGGCTTAACAGAGGTATCCTGACTCTGAGTAGAGGCGCCCTACATTCTAGTGGGCAGTGCTTTTACATATATAGAGATTTACAAAGCAGAGTCTAAGAATGAACTATGATTACCCTGACAATTCCCAACCTGCATAGGGCACCCTCTGCTTCCAGAATGGGTAATCACATCAGGTTTAGAATGAATGTGGAGGTACCTATATGGTAATCAAGACTTATCTTAGGTAAGCATTAATCAAATAGTATTTAGAGCATCCTAGAGAGTTCTCTCCCTTGACCAAAAACAGATTTTTCCCTTCCCTTTCTTTCCCTTGTTTTAAATTAGTACTAATAAAAGCAATTCAGCAAACATAGGTAAACAGAAATAACATTCAGTAGTTCGTCTTGTACATGACTCACAATCCAGTAAACAAGTCAGTGACTAACATCACTTTAGTAAATATTATAAAGGCAAATTAGGAATAATTTCCTAGCTCTTTAAATTTTCTTATAAAGCAAAAAGTTAAGAATAAGCTATTTTAACTAAAAGTATAAAACATTTACATTTGTTTTTGCATGTATACATTTCTACTTATATTGTAGTGTCAATAGCTGTCTTTGAAATCTGTAAAGTACTTCACATCTTCAAATCATTCCTTTTTCAGTTCAGGATTTGTTTTGTCAAAACGGCAACAATATTTCAAGGGGATAATTAATATTTAGACTGATGTTTCAAATAAATAACTTGTCAGTCGCCAACTGAGTTCATTTAGAATGTATGGTTAGTAGAAATATAGCATGTTGCAAAAATAATATAGCAATAACCCACGCCTGGGTGTGGGTAATGCTAAATTTACCCACGGTTGGCGTGGTTTGGTCCCGAGGCTAAGCCGAGGACCAAACAAAGCCAACCGTGGGTAAATTTAGCATTACCCACACTCAGAAGTGGGTTATTGCTATTATACCATGACATTATTTAAGAAAAGAAACTATTACTTTTCTTAAATAATGGCATAGTATAATGCCTGTTTACTGCCCTTCCGCAGATGTCTGGCATCCGCGGCAGTTCTGATGTACTGCGCGCAGTACATCAGAGTTGTGCAAAAGCAACGGAGAAAGCAAGATCTCCATTGCTTCTTTTTAGTGTCGCTATGTTAAATGAGTTTAACATAGCGAGACAGTTTTAAAAAGCAACGGAGATGTCCGCTGTTATTTTAACTGTCTCGCCATGTTAAACTCATTTAACATAGCGAGACACTAAAAGCAACGGAGATCTTGCTTTCTCCGTTGTTTTTAAAACACTGTCTTGCTATGTTAAATGGGTTTAACATAGCGAGACAGCTTTAAAATAAGCAACGGAGATCTCCGTTGCTTATTTTAAAGCTGTCTCGCTATGTTAAACCCATTTAACATAGCGAGACAGTGTTTTAAAAAAACGAGTTATACTAATGGAAAAAGTCCGGCACGGACCTTTTTCCATTAGTATAACTCGATTTACAACGGGCACGCTGGCCAATCAGCGTGCACGTTTTGGGGGGGTCATGGTATAATATGTATTTTTTCATGTGCTCTAGAGACTGTCATATTCAAGTAACATACATAATGTAGCATATATAGAGCAGATAGCTTATGGATTCAGGTTGTTAAAGTGAATTATGCATATTAATCAGGCAGTTTCATTTAACTTCACAAGTAATTTGGGGACATTTCAGTTGAGTTTCCAGGAATGTGTAGTCCAATGTGAATAATTGAGTCCACCTTTCCTCATAAACATATGTCATAATTCATTAAACAAAGCAGAGACTAACATCTGACTAATAATCATTATAAAGACAAAGAATAGTAATTTCATGCTCTTCAAACTTTCTGATATTGCATAATGTTGACAGTAAACTATTTTAACTGGAAGACTAAAACATGTCAATACTTCCCTGTGAATATATAGTTTTACTTTTACTGTAGTGTCAAGAGCTGTCTTTGAAATATATGCATTACTTCACTTCTTTCAAGTCATTCATTTTACAGCTCAGATTATATTTTGTCAAAATGTCAATAGCATTTCAAGGGCACATTTAATATTTAAACTGATATTTTAAATGAATAGCTATCAGTTACAAAGTGACTTTGTACAGAGTGTGAGGTAACTGCAAAGATAACATGTTGCAAAAAATAATATCTATCTTTTCATGTGCACTAGAGACTGATAATTTCAAGTGACATATAAAATGTAACTTTTACAGTGTAGACAGCTTGTGAAATCAGCATGTTAAACTGAGTAATACTTTTTAGTCAAACAGCTACATTTAAGTGCATATGTAGTTTGGGAACATTTCAGTTGTGTTTCCAGGAATATGTAATCCTATGAGGATAAATCATAAAATATTACAAATAGTCCTAGTATGTATTTATTTTGCCTTGCTTAGGTTGTTTTTCATTTTAATAACTAAACAACATTACATTTTCTTATTATTTGTTATCTGTGAGGCTAAATGCACTTCACAGGTTTACAGTGCCCTTAAAAACTGCAGCAAGTGTTTACTGTTGCTATGGCAATGCAAATAGAATGTAAAGAAAGCTTCACTTCTCTTAACCAACAGTACATTTCCCCACCTTTTTTATATATTTGTGAATACTAAAAGGAAATAATTCAAAGGACATATGTACATGAATGGAACATTTCAGAGTTAATCACGAACATGTCCCCAATCCCAATAAGCATAACAGTGACTATCATTAATCTAATAAATATTGTAATAACAATTAATTAAGTTCACTCTTCCAATTAGTTTACCTTAAAACTAGATTATTTTAGACTATTATTTATCTATGTACAGCTAGTGAGTTATTAAATATATACAGACTATATTAGTACAGTAAATAGGAGAGAATTTAGAAAGGGAGACAAGATGCAGTTAAAATAATGTGAAAAGAGAGAAGAAAGTGAAAGAAAAGAGAAAATTAAGAGAAAATACATATATACTATGTATGTTGATTTACAGTATAAATATTTTATGTGCTATATAACCCTCCTTCTATGAAAGAAAAGTACTGTTTTACATACCTGAGGTAATGTGAAAACTCTCATGTGTCATCTGTTTTCAAAAAATATAGATAAAGACTCCAGTAGTTAGTTACCTTTGTTTTAAAATTCCAAGCAGTAAAATTGGTCCTTTAAAGTAATGTTAAAACAATTCATATCACAGTAGATATTTTGATCAATTTGGCTGTAACAGTATCAGTCTTTTGCTTCTTCTTTTTGACATCTGTCCAGACATTTGTTTTTGTTCTCTTGAGAGAAGGTGACATCCAATCCATATCTTCTGGTAAAGTAATCACATTATTAGTTTTAATAAATGAGGAGGCTTCCTCTAAGTCAATAAAAGTCCTCATCTCGTTGGCATACAGTATTCTTATCTTAGCTGGATATGCAAGTTGTGCCTTGATGTTATTTTGTTTCAGAAACTTTATCATTGGCGCACACTTTTTTCCTTTGTTCCATTATTCTAGATGAATAGTCATTATCAAATCTTATCAGACTCTGTTTATATTTTAGAGGTGTCTTCCTCCAAGCAGATCTTAAAATCAGTTCCTTGTCCAAGTATGAACGAAATTTGATAATTATTGACCTAGGAGGAGAGTTTGAGTTAATGGCAGGCTTCCCAAGAGCTCTGTGTGCCCTTTCAATGCCAAAGGAAAGTCTTTCTTTTAAATTTAAAAAGTTAGGGATCCAGCTTGATAAAAAGGAAATAATATCCTCACCTGTGTTTTCAGGTAATCTGAAAATCCTGATGTTATTTCTCCTCTCCCTATTTTTCAAGTCATCTACTTTATTAACCAACCAAGTGTTTTGTTTAAGAAGCAGTTCTTTCTGTGTTTCCTCTTCCTTAAGTCTGCTTTCTAAGTCATTTAGAAAAACCTTTATTTCTGTTATCCTTGTCTGGTGTTCTTGTAGCATTTCCTTGAGGGTGTTACCCTGTTTTTGACTGCTTGTTTTAAGATTTTCTAGGTTCTCTTTAAAATCATCCATCTTCAAAGACAACTCCTGCAGGGTAGATGCCATCTGTTGTAGTTCCTTCTTTAAGGCAGCATCCTGGTGAGAATTCCTTGAGTTGCTCATTTTAACAAGTGAATATATCTCCAAGCTTTTTGACAGGAAATTATTTATAAAACTTCACTAAAGTTTCCAATTATGTAAATTAGACCTTTATCTATAAGATTTTATACTTTGAAGAAAAAAATAATATTTTTTTTCCTGTCTTATTTAACTAGTTATATGGAGCTCTAAAAATACTGCTGCTTTCAGTTAGCCATTCAGGCTCCACCCTCCGTGCATTCAGTCTTGATCAACAAAGAAACTGCTCAACCATTTGAACTATTATTTATAATATTTCCCCTCCACTGTACCTTTGAGTTTATGTTAACTTCCCCATTTAAGAAATCAATTAGTATTCTCCATAATAGACATGGAGGTCATACCTCTCAACCTGAAAACATCAAGAATCTGGACAAAGGCCCATGAAAATTAGGTACAACTGGCCAAAAATAGGGGAGCTGATTAACATAAAAATTACATATGCAATCATGTAACCCACCCACTCTAACGAAATTGTGGGATATCAACATGAAGATTTAAGTCACTAAATAATAATAAATAATGGCAGACATTTGAATTTTAGACTTCATATCCCTCAGAAAATACATGGTAATGCAATTATCTGAGTTTATAGGAGCAGTATTTAAAATCTGCCCCTATTTTGGGACCTTTGTCCCACCATTATTTTTGGCTTTGCCCAGATTTCTTGCTCTCAGAGATTGAGAGGTGTGGTTATGAAATATGCTGTCACTTCACATCCCAAACCAAAGCACACTTAGACTAACAAATATACTTTGTTAAATACTCTCCAATGACAAGTATTAATCATTATAGCTTGCATGGAAAAATAAGACTCACCCATACTACTTTCTGGAGTTTTAAATGGCAGGTACTCGACAATGAAAAGCAAAACATGGAATGTGTACAGCACAAAAAAGGTATGGGTGGATCAATTAGTGAAGAGTTTATACCTCATTTTATCCCTGTTAACAGAAAGGCTAAGGAAAAAAATCACAAGCTGCATTACTATAAAGTGGCAGACATTCAAAGCAGAAGTACTTCTCATCTAAACAAGTTTCTCAACAAAACTCGGCAGAGTCCCAGCCCAATTAGGATGCAGCCCCATTACTAGTATACTAAAAGAATGAGATTTAGCTGCTTTGGGAACAAATCTTGGTCAGAATGGAAATATTAATGCTCTTAAAACAATAAACCAACTAGTGAATATTATAGTTAAGCGCTTTTCATTTACATAAAATAGCAAATTCTTCAGACAAGAAATTTGCTATTTTATGTAAATGAAAAGCAGTTAACTATAATAAATAAGGCTTTTCATATATAATTTGATTGCCATTATTTCATTTTTTCACAGGATGGAAATATATCAGCTCACCAAACACATAGTGAGACACAGAAGGTTTTAAAGTTATAGCATCAACCGGCAGATAAGCAATGTTGAAAAGCCAGTTTAGATGAACACAAACCAATGCAGAGGCATGATAATGCATTTTTATTTGCAGAGAAACATACAGCAAATCTGTGATGTATTGAAGAATGAAATAACCACCAAAGGTGTCTTACTTTATACCATTAAATTAAAAATAAAGAAGGTAAATTAATAATTACTGATCCTACACAAGCTGCTTCCCTACAGTGAACTCAGACAGCCCAACACTAAATGACATTTGTGGCAATACTGTTGAACAATAGTGCACCCATCCATACAACCTATATACCCAACACACAAGGCACACTAGCCAGGATCCAAACCAGAGAACCAAGCTTAGTAAGGTAGCAACATTAATCTGTGGTAACCCGCTACTCACTGTAAATCTGAAAGTAAAACAAACTGAAGTGCAGTATCCCAACTAAATGCAGTTGTGTTCTGATGTGCATTCCATGACCAGTGTTTAAAAACAAGAATAAAATAATCATTGGACAATCTGCAGTTTTGAAAGAAAAAGGTCACAATCACTTTCCTTTTAGTAAATTAAGAAAATACACTTTTTATAGCAATAGCACCCCCTCACCCCATTATTTGAGATAGTTGCTTATGGAAATTAATGTCCTTAAGGTTAATAGAGCCAGGTGAGAGACTGTGGAGCAGCTCAGTGACAAAAGGAGACCCCCATCCCTTAAAGTGTTGTGGGATAAATCAAACACTATCACAAAGGACCATACCACCTTATGATTATGTGGTAAAACATTGCAGTCTATGATCCAGCATCCTCACTGTCTCCATTCCTCCACCCATACAAAACTAGCCATTCAACTATTAGAGTCCTTCATTTCAGAAACTATGGAGCAGTAATCCTGGACTTCTAGAAGTCGTTTCTGGATTTATGCCTTAGCTTCACTGAAACTAAGGCAGAACATGACAGGAAATGAAAGAACAATTTTAAAATAGTGGCAGTGCTGCTGTAACCAATATTGGCTCTCCACTCCTACAAATCAGCACTGATGTCAACTCGTCAGACACAAAGTCCTCTTTCATTAGCTGCTGTAAGTTGTGGGTGGGCCTGTGGCCATAAACAACTTTTGTTTTTTTTTTTTTTAAAGTCTCTTACAGGCAGTCAAAGCCCAGGATCAGGCATGGTCTTATCATGCTGATGTCATCACATACACCCTGCACATTGATGACATCAGCGTTATAAAAAAAATTGCAAATAAAGAAAAAAAAATCGTGATTTAAAGGGGCCACTCGTGAATGCTTGGCACCCCATTATTTTAACCTCAAAACTGGGGAATTCAGAAGAATTCAGAATAGTTGAGAGGTATGATGGAGATGTCTTACTCCAAACTATCCATTCTCACAGACCAGAGCTTGACTTTTCCAACCATTTGATTAACATTAGTTGTTCTCTTCATTTGGTGCTGATAGTGTATTGAGTACTTGGCAGTAGAATTTAATTGGTTATAGATTTTTTTAAATGAGTCTGATTATTTACATTTATAATCTGATATTTCTAGTTAAAATGTAAGAAAATTCCATGGTTTCATCAGCTGAAGAAGTTTGATTCCTGGACAAAGGATGTTTGACTATCTTTTTAAAATTATATGTATATATATATATATATATATATATATATATATATGTGTGTGTGTGTGTGTGTGTGTGTGTGTGTGTGTGTGTGTGTGTGTGTATTATACAGGAGGCATAGCTACTCATTGATGTGCAGATTTATCATAATATGGCCAAAACAGATAAACACTGACCCACCCAAGATTGAAAGACAATAACAAACCAGAGTTTTTGCAGGAGGCAAGCCCCCTTACACCTCACACACTCCCTGATACTCATATATATATATATATATATATATATATATATATATATATATATATGTGTATATGTATATATATATATATATAGATATATATATATATATGTGTATATGTGTATATATATATATATATGTATATCAAGTTCAAGATTGCACTACAGTGGGGAAAGGGCAAATTGTGCAGATATCTACAAATCTATATTTGTTTTATAACTAGCTTTAACTGGTGTTTGTTTATTATCTTACAAGTTTTTTAATGTCTATGTGTTCCACTGTTTTATTTTGCACTGTTACTACAACTGCTGCCATTTGAGTACAGGTCATGGCTGAAAAGGGTCCAAAGACTAGCCCATTTACCCAGTTATCAAATATAATAAATAAAACAGAAATGATGCCTCCAAAACAACCTAGCCAACTTAAAATAGCATGAAACACAAACATACACTTAGTTTTGCTTAATGTTGGTAAATGCAAACAACTAAAAGCAAACAAAAACTAAACAAGTAAATAAACTGAAACAAGGGTATTTCCCATTTATTACAATTTTAAAAATGTAATTTTGTACCATGCATAGCACAAAAAAGACGCTGACACTTCTGAGTACCTTCTTAGTCCACCTAAGACAACATGTGATACCCAAACCTACACTTACTTTAATATACACATTTTAAATTTAGAAGAAAAAAATAATGGAAGCAGATGCCACATTTTCTGTTTACCACAGTGTAAAACAAAATGTAATTTTATTTATTTATTTTTTTCAGCTACAACTTGACTTTAATCATTGCAGACACATAAAATACTAACTCTCCAAAAACTGCCAACATAAATGTACCCCTAAGAATAAAATACATTCCTATAAGAATGAAAAATGAGTTAAATTAACAGAAGAAAAAGCAAAAAGGATCACTAATTTCAGCTAGACATTCAGAAAATGGCATTGCCAGCAAAAACGATTTGATTATAACTATGTAACTAACTGAAAATAAACTAATTATAAATAAATAGATAAAGTGATACTTCATATAACTGTCAGTAGAAATGTATGCATTTAACATAGTCCACTGAAGTTAATGGGACATGCCACCATAAAAAAAAAAAAACACTTTATTTGTAAAAAGCGCGTGTGTGTGTGTGTGTGTGTGTGTGTGTGTGTGTGTGTGTGTGTGTGTGTGTGTGTGTCTGTGTGTGTGTGTGTGAATGAGAGGGGGGGTCTTCTGTCTGTGATGCATGAAATATCTTGTATTATACAATTAGAGCACTCATTTTATAACTTCTCGCTTTCCAACTCACTATGAAATTTCAATCCCTAATCCAACCGTACAAGGTGTTTCTTGTGTCATATAACAGACCCCTATATATTTATATAGATAGATAGGTGGATGGCGGGACAATGATAGAAATTAGACAGGAAGATATAATACACGTAAGTATAACAGGTTTTGCCAAGAAGTTATACTTCAGGAGGTGTGCATGGATACATATAACCTTGAAACCAAAACTTGTGATTTCATAATTATTTATACACACCTTGAGAAATATAATCTTCTGGTAAAACTGGTTAGGACAGACTGTATACTTAGTCAGAATATCATTTTGTTTTTTAAGATGTAAATTTAGTTTGCAGAAATTTCTTTTGTTTCTGTTTTGCGTCAGTATTGTCTTTTCTGATAGAATGTGGGAGGTAATTGCTTATTGTTTTACCATGATTACATTAAGCTCAGGATGCAATTGGCTCAACTGACCAGCACACATTTGTTAGATGTTGCAGGTTTTTGTCTTTAATTTATTTGTTTGTTTGTAATTTTCATTTTTCACATAAAAACTCTCTTCTTGTATTAGTTGTATGTATATGTCACAACCTTTTGCTATGGACATTGTCAGGATGAAATGGAAAGTAAAAGGTGATGTTTGATTGTGGCTTCCCAGAAAGACCAGTTGTAGGCCCTTATTTAAGCTGCACAGCCTCTGTCCACTTGAAACTGAAATTACATGACTCACCTGTAGTTACAAAACTTCCACTATATCCACACATTCTTCCCTTACTCTTTTGCAATTTGCCACTTTAGTAAACATCTCGGCAAAATACCTCTGTGCATTTATTTTCACTTTAGTTTGGTACATAACATTTAACTGCATCAGCCTGTCCACTGTACACTAGATGTAAAGCATATACTTTCAGAAATAGTCTCCCAACCTATAAAACACCCACCACTATTTAGTAATTCTCTACTCTTTTAATGTCATGTACTCTAGGTTATCATCAATATAGTAATTATGTAGTATGAGTTTTGTGTAGCTTGCCCAGATAGATTTCATTTATCTTAATTTATCATATCCTGTATTTGCATTTAGAATATATATATATATATATATATATATATATATATATATATATATATATATATATATATATATATATATATTCATAGGTTCATAGGTAGGTAGGTACTAGGCTATCGTCCCAAGAGCCTACGTAAGCCTAGCCAACAAGGTTCCCTGGCTTACGCCACCCAAGAAAGTTATTTTCCTGTGCCACTGTCGAGCAGAGACACAGAAGTGATCCCCAGGGTGTATTTCCTATTTCCCATCCACTTATCATGATTTTTCTTGAAGAGTGCTAATGAATAGCTTTGCTTGACATAGATGGGTAGCCTGTTTCAGAGTATGGGAAGTCTCTGGGACAGGAATCTATCCCTCCAGCATGTCCTGTTTATTGTGGTGACAAGGTTTAGGTCCCTAAAGTGTCTAGCTCGGAGGGATTGGAATTACTTTAGATGTAGCATGTCCAACAGCTCAGGGTTTGGCATAGCTTTGTATGTTAGGCAGAGATCACCTCGGAGTAGGCGATATGCTACAGAGTAAAGCTGGAGTTTTTTGAGGCGTTCAGTGTAGGGCATTTGTTTGAGGCCAGTAATCCTCTTTGTGAGGTACTTCTGTGGCCTTTCCAGCTGCTTCAGATGTCTTGTGAGGTACATTCCAAAAGGGCGTTGTACTCTATAATGGGTCTAATGAGTGTCGAGTAGAGGGGAACAATGACCTCTTTTTTCCTCAATGAGAACCCTTTTATGATGAGGTGTGCCATGTAGAAGGACTTCCTGACTACTGTGGCGATGTGACTATCAAAGGAGAGACTACTGTCCACTTGGGTCTCAAGGTCTCTTATCACACATTCGGTGTTAAATAGATTGCTGCATATGTGGTAGTTCATGGGTACAGAGTTTTTACCAAAGGGGATGACACTGCACGTTTTGGCATTGAGCTTGAGGCCATGGCTCTGACCCCAGGCACTTCTGCAGGATGTCCACATCATTTGGGGACTTGACTAAGGCTCATAGTTTGCAGTCATCTGCGAACTTCATTAGCCAGAGGCCTTCTGTGTTAGCCTGTATTTCAGAGAAGTAGATACCAAACAGGAAAGGTCCCAGGATGGAACCCTGTGGTACTCCACTTGTCACTGCATTGATGTCAGATTTGGAGTCTGCAACCTTTACAGAGTGGGTTCTGTCAGTGAGACAGTTGGCAACCCATCTTGTAACATAAGGATTTATACCTAGTTTAGTGAGTTTAGCTATAATTCCAGAATGAGGGATGGTGTTGAAAGCCTTGGCGAGGTCAAGATAGGCTGTGTGAACCACCTTACCCTCATTTACGGCTTTGGTGACTGCCTCAAAGAAGTCGATCAGGTTCAGGAGGCATGATCTGGGTGGGATCCAGAGTTTGAAGTTACCAATGTCTTTGTGTATGAGTTCCATGATGATACGTTCCATGGCCTTGCAGACCAGGCTCGTCAGACTAATAGGTCAATAGTTCCCAGGATCAGTGGTGGCTCCCCCTTTGTGGAGTGGGATAACTGTTGCTGTGCACCATTCAGTGGACACAAAGCCTGATGTGATGCTATTATTGAACATGGTGCTTAAGTGGGGAGCCAGTTCGTTCTGAAGTTCGTGTAAAACGCAGCCTGGGATGTTGTCCGGTTCCATGGATGCTGTGTTTTTGGCTTTAGAGAGTGCAACTTTTACCTGCGTAGTTGTAATTACAGGGACTCTGCATTTTTCCTGTATAGATATGGGCCCTTTAGGGGGTGGGGTGGGGGGTAAAGTTAGCACTGAACCTATCTGCCAGGATGTTGGAAATATCAGTTGGTTCTGTAATTTTCATGCCGTTGTGCTGTAACTCAGAGCAGATCTGGGTATTGCCATTGAGATTCTTGACATAGCTATAGAATGCTTTGTGGTTGTCCTTAGAATTAGTGGTGATTTTGTTTTCGCAGCTAGCTTTGGAGGATCTTATAAGGGATCTCAGCTAGATATATATATATATATATATATATATATATATATATATATATATATATATATATATATATATCGTTATATATATTTTTACTATTTTATTCACCTCATCTACCTATTGCCTTGAACATTTCTAACTTTGTACAGTGTCACTCCTCATGAATTTTGTTATACATTGTATTATCAAATTGCTCTGATATACAAACTGCTATCAAGATTTAGTGTATATAGTTCATGTGTTGAGTGATTATTGTACTGCCATCAAATTCGTTATTTAAATTTTACTCACTCCTCCTTAGTAGATCAGTTGCCATGTATATGCACTTCCTGACTATCTCTTTGACCAGTCTGGTTGAAATGGGTATTCTGAGCAATTGTAGCAATTGCATCTTGTATACTAACAACCCACTTATTCTTAATAAAATAAAATATGCAGGAGGTATAAATTCACTTTAGGACTGGAGGCACAACTCTCTCATAAAACCAAAGCTAATCCTATAGAGGTTGTCAGTGACACTTGCACCATGCCTAATACACAGGGTAAAGACCCTACATATGAAACTAATCATGTTGAGGCACTTAGAGGTAACCTTCCTAAAACACTAAGACCTCCTGTACAGTACAGTCAAAGAAAGGTTCCTCAGCCATCATGTAAAACCTCTGTTAAAGCATCACCCACAGTTACACATAGTCACACTGTATCCAATGTCTCTACTGCCAAGTCCTTAAAGCAAACCAGTGCACAGTCAAATTACCTGGCCATTGGTGATTCTATAGTGAGGCACACTGATGTCCACCTCACCAGACTTAGAAGAGAGTCACAGTTAGCTGCCTTTCTGTTGCTTGGATTTGCCAAGTCACACAGGCACTCAGGTCATTGAATCACAGGTATCACTCTGACTATGTCATAGTTGTGCTGGTGTTAATGACCTGAGATATCTCCCTTGAATATATGAAGTGAGACATGATTGAGCTTGCTAATGATGTGTCTCAGGCAGGTATGAACCTAGCACTGAGCAGCATACTACCTTCTCCAAGGATGATGCCATGTTACCAACAAAAAAAGATTGATTTTTTACAATTGGCTTCGCTTCTGGTGTCCATCCAAGCGAGTATGTGATGGCCTGAGTGGACATGGTTGACAGATGACTCTGCTTTGCTGGGGATGGTCTCTATTATCCCTCTAGATTTTCAGATATTGACAAAGACCTTTTCCATCATCATAGTGCCTTTTTTAGGCAATGCAACACTGATAAACCTTCTGACTTAACTGAAACTGTGAGGGAATGTCTGAAGGTTGTACTGCTCAGTGCTGGAAGTCTGAACAAGAAACTACACTTCCAGCAAGCCTTCCTTTCCCTGTAGAGTGCATACATCTGTGTAGTAATGGAGTCATAGTTTAAAGGCACGAACAGTACCCCAGCTATGAAAGGACTTTTTTACTCCGATAGTGCCTTTTTAGGTAATGCCAAACTGATAAACCTCCTGGCT
This sequence comes from Protopterus annectens, assembly GCF_019279795.1. Taxonomy (NCBI): domain Eukaryota; kingdom Metazoa; phylum Chordata; order Ceratodontiformes; family Protopteridae; genus Protopterus; species Protopterus annectens. Next base: position 1,035,810,476 of record NC_056743.1, on the reverse strand, counting down.
TAACTGAACCTGTGAAGGAATATTTGAAGGTTTTACTGTTCAGTGCTAGAAATCTTAACAAGAAACTCCATTCCCTGCAAGCCTTCCTCTCCCTGGAGAGTGCATACATCTGTGTAGTAATGGAGACATGGTTTAAAGTCACAGAGAGTACCCCAGCAGTGCAAGGTTATAATGCCTTTCACACTTTTAGACCAGCTACTGCACAGGAGGGAACTGAAGGTGGAGGAGTCTCAGTCTACATTAAAAACAACCTCACATCTAGACTCATTAAAGTGTATGACCCATTGGAACTCATACATGTGCAAATCACCATGAACAGGGTGTCATACCATAGTCTTGCAACCTATAGATCCCCCTCCATGTCCCAGGAAACCCATACCACCTATATCAATGTGCTAGAACCCCTCACTGTTCAACCCAATATGATATTCAAGGGACATCTCTACTATTCCTCTATAGCTTGGGAATTCAGCTCTACTGCTATGCACAAGCTCAGCAATTCCTACATTTGTTAGTACCAACATCCTGTAACAATTGATCCATTCTTCTACCAGGGCTGCAAACATCCTTGACCTTGTGTTCATAAACAGGGGGAGGCCAATGTTCTTCACCCAATGTAATGTTTTCGCTCATCAGATCTGACCAGAAGCTGGTATTGCTTGAAATAAAAATTAAATCTGGGAATTCAGCAAAAACAAAACCCTTAGGAACTATTCTGGGTCTAACCTCTCTGTACTAAACAACAGCTTGGCTAAATTCCAAGCACCCCAAACCCGGTAAGCATCTTAGCATATCCTGAACTATTGACAAAATCTCTCTTGAACCATATTGAAAGCTGTATAGAGCAATATGTGCCCATAAGTATTAAGACAAAAGACAAGCCACCCTGGTGGAATCATAACATCAATTCATTATACAGCAAAAGAAAAAAAATGTCTTGGCCAATCGTAGGAGGAAAAAAGCCATACATACTAAAATCCCCTGAACAATATGAACAGGCAGCCAAGATGGTTGATTAATACTTCAAAAGCTAAATGTGAAGAAAAATAGCTTCTCAGGCAAAGGACAACCACAAAGCTTTCTACAGCTATGTCCATAACCTCAGGGGAAATATGCAACAATGTGCTGAACTTATTGTAAATGGCATCACCCACACCGAACCAGAGACCACTACCAAACGTTTGGTTGTCAGGTTCATCTGGAATTTCTCCCCTCACTCCCCCACTTGTAGTCTAAAAGAAATACTACATCAGATACCACAATCCCACCATCCAGTACTAGGGAACAGGTCATCAATGCATTTGCCAAGTCCAAAAAGACTGTATTGATGAGCACAGATAACATCTTGGAATGTTTAATAAATAGCAAAAAACATGATCTTTCTGATCCAGTTGAATCACTTTTCAGCTGAAGCCTTCAGTCAGATTTTGTGCCCAAGAAATGGAAGATGACTATAGTCATTCCCCTGAACAAAGGAGGTCCGACCACTGATCCGGGTAACTACAGGCCCATAAGTCTTACCAGCCTCATATGTAAGGCCATGGAAAGAATCATTGTAGACATGGTAAATGACATAGGAAACCTGCAAACACTGGATCCATCACAGTTTGGCTTTGTTAAAGGAAGGTCACACCTATTAAGTCTGGTGGACTTTTTTAAGAGGGTCAACAAGCATTAGGAGAAGGTAAGACTGTGCACATAGCTTACCTTAACCTGGCCAAGGATTTTGATACAATTCCCCACTCAGGCATTATAGACAAGCTTACTAATTTAGGTATAAACCATTTTATCACCCACTAAATAGCCAACTGACTCACTGATAAGACCTAGGAGGTTAAAATAGGTGAGGCCACCTCCACCAAGAGACCAGTCACTAGTGGTGTCCCCCAGGGCTCGGTACTGGGTCTGCTCCTTTTTTCCATATATTTCTCTGAAATGGAATTAAATGCCAAAGGTTTATGGCTGAATAAGTTTGCAGATGATTGCAAGCTGGGGGTTATCATCGACTTCCCTGCAGAAACTAGCATTCTTAAAGAGGGTTTATCTTTGACTAACAAATAGTGCCAAAGTCATGGTGTTAAACTCAATGCTAAGAATTGCATAATTGTACCCTTTGGGAAGGCAGACATCCCAGCTAATAACTACAGTGATAATATATCCGTAAGAGTTGACCCAGTGGTCAGACATCTTGGTACACATGTAGACAGTATCCTTACCTTTGACCACCACATTTCCACATTGGTGAGGAACTCCATTTTATGTTGCGCAACTTATAAGTAAGGGTATGGCATCTAGGTCCTAAGAGGTCAGTATGCCACTGTACTCTTCCCTTATCAGACCACTCATAGATTCATAGATAGTTACTAGGGTAATGACCAGTGGGGCTTTTCTAAGTTTAGCCCAGTTTTGCTGAGAGTATAATGATATCCTGTATCCAAATACAGCATTGAGAGACAGACATTTATAAGCTACATCTGTCCATAAGGGACATGGGTGCCAGGCCCTGTGTAAATTTCCTATCCCCCATCCAGTTGTCTAAGTTGTCCTTAAACTGGGTAATAGATGATCTCAGCTTCATTCATCATAGAGTACAATGTTCCCTTAAATATGTACCTGACCAGGCATATGCAGCAACTACAGTGACCTCAGAGGTTCCTTACAAAAAGAATACAAGGAATAGCAAACTTGCCTTATGCAGAGCACCCTGGAGCCCTTCCTCTCTACTCAGTCTCCTATGGATTGCTGAGGGGTGATCTATGCCTTCCTTAGAAGGCATCTGCAAACCCTACACCTAAGAATCTCCTGCATATTCATAAGTCAAAGTGTACCAGAAATGCAAGGTCTAGGCACCTGAGGAAATGTACACCCATGCTTCACTTTGTAAATGTCTGTGATGACTAGACATTTTACCAATATGTGCAACATATGGGGTGGTGGTCTTTATATGAGTTGGCTGTAGCACTCATTACTTTGAATCTGTTTGGATGTCATGAAATCACACAGTCCAATATGTTACACCTATTACAAATGTGTGCCAACTTTCATTTGATGCACAGTTTATAAGCAGAGGCATAGAATGAGATACAACAGTTACATTTTCTACTCTGTGATATGATATAGAGATAGAAAGGTAGAGTACAGTTATTGTATGAGGAAGATACACTTCATTGTGACTGGGGTTGCTGAGGAGTGGTAGACTGTGTGTGGAAGAGATAATATACAATGTGAAATTCATTGGGAGGATAAATGGTGGATGCACTTGGTTACACTAAATCCTGAAAAATGATTATTTTTTTGAAGGAAAAGAGGTTAGTACAATCATTTAGTTGAATGCAGTGGGTTTTCAATAGAGTTAAGAAAGTTGCTTGCCCATCTGGAGTGGTGAAAGGAAGGAGTAAAGGGTGGCAATGTACGAAGTGTAATAAATAAAACTATGTGATAATATTACATTGAATTAAAACTGCTATTAGGATAGTTGTGCTGGCTTCTACTCTTATTTTATGGAAAGCTGTGAAATGATAGTGGAAAACTGGATTAGTAAAATCTAAAGTATTAAGTAAGTGGTAAAAAATATGTCTAAGTAGGGTAACGTGGATTACACGTGTACAAATTTAAAGATATGTGACGGGTGGGGGTGGGAAAGGGGGAAGGTGGTAGATCAGGGTAGGGATTTACTTAAGAGTGTCCCAGAAAAAGCTATCATTTTATCCAAATTTGTATCTCAGGAGAAGCAAAAGAAGTGAGGCTGTTATTTGTTTCTCAGTAAACTTACAGCATGCTTCATAAAAAGTTTGTTTTAGAATGTTTAAGTAAAGGTAGGGTGACTAAAACATAACTGTTTTAGCAGGTGTTTTACTTATCTTCAGGTCAGCTAAAGTACTGGGTCAGTAGGACACATTAAGAGATATGCAAATTTAAGTTATCAAAGCCGTGTTACTTAGTAAAGCACTTGCAGAAAATGGCTGCTATGAGAGGGTCACATCTACATAACATAGGGTACCCGATATTAACGGGTACTATAAATCAGAAGGAGATGAACTAATCATGAAATTGGGTGCTACAGCAGTTAAACAGTTAAGATGATAAAAGGATATTTAGGCATTTAGCTGCTTTGGTGGCATTGCAGGCAACACAATTTAGTGTTATCCCAATTTATAACTGAAACACCAAACTCTTTCCTGTAGTACTGGTGGATGTTCCATAATAAATATGCACTGCATTCACGTGTTTATAATGAGTAGTTATTTGTGTAGCCACAGGGTTATACAATGAGAAAGATCAAGTTGTCAGAGACAGATCAATGAAACTGGTGACATCATAGATAAATATTCCAAATCATAAACATGTAGCTACCCACTTAAACTCTTAATTCTTTCTTTAAAGCAGTCTTAGTCAGGCCATGGGCAATGAACAGCATTACTAACGGCTACTGGCGTTAGCAGAGTGATGTGCTGACACTTTCCATTCAATGTGGGTGTGATCATTCAAGCCAAGTCTTTCTTTGGAAGAAATGGCTGTCAGGGCACTTTAAATTCAGTTTAAATATGATGTTTTTGGAGTGAAATACAAGCAGGCAGTACAATGGAGTGCAATCAATTTTTTCAAACCCTGCTGTTTGTACTTTCTTTTTTCACAATTGTGCAACAATGGAATTATTGTATGTGTGGAGGGCTTCACACTCTCATATGCACATGGGAGGTACAGAGGGGATTACCCTGGCCCTCAAAAATGCTTTTCCATTTTTTTAAGTTTAATGTGATCATATGCATTTTTATAAGTTTGTAGTGACTATTGATGTTTTATTTGTTTATTCTTTTAGCTACTTTTTTCTTCAGTGCCTGGTCATAAATTGGCACCATTCTACTTAGAGTAACCAATTCTGTAAATCACTGCACCTTACAGGAAAGAAAAATCCCCTCACTGATACATGCACTGACCAATTACACTTTTGATGAATTGCATATTTGTATCATTTGTCCACATACAACTTGACTGGTTTCATTTTTTGATGTGACATTGTGCATATTAAACTAACATGAGAGCTTCTGTTGAACAAACTTTGAATAAAGACAAAAGCTAGCATGCCACCAAAACTATCCTTTATTCTTTTACTGTGAGACACCAGCCCTCGGTGATAGCAGCACCACCATATGAACTGACTGTTGACAAAACAAAAAATGCACAAGCAAGCATTAAGCATTTTAAACACATGATAATTCATGTACAAGATTTCAAGTCTCAGTAACATGAGACATAACAAGACACAGTGTTTTCCTAAATCATGTTTCCTTTGTAAGTGGCAGGCTGACAGCTAGATGAAAGGGAAGGAAAAATACTTTGACCTAAGAAAATGTGACACCTGGGTGGAGCCGTCCTTTAACTTAACTTTGATCATAAGCTGCCATGCTTGCTTAGCTAGCTGTGTACTGAAAATGTTGTCTGCTAACTTATGTAGCTTTCATGGCATTTGAGGTGGAGTACATGGACAACAGTAGATGAATAGTTATTTCCTAATCTGCTGGAGCTGCTTTTATTTGTGCAATAACTTAACATTCATTACAGAATGCACCTCTGGTTTTGACCTTGCATATATGTACAGTACATGCATAACTTGTTGTACATGTTTGTGTTTCCCAGATACAGGATGCAGTAAATACAGAGCTGTATGTACACATGGAGTACTTCTATTCCATTAATATTTTAAAAGGTTTAGTTTTGGTGCACAGCACTTATAATTTTGTGAAATACTTTCTTTACATTTACACTGCAAATATCAGAAGCAGGTTGTAGTATTTTCTGCATCTAGACATGATGCTACCATTGTGTGTGTGTGTGGGGGGGGGGGGGTAGAGCACAGTTAAAAGATACCAAACTACTGATTATGCATGTTCCACCCATTGCAAAAACAATAGCAACTTAGCTCAGCCTTAGAGCACAAGTTACATTCTAAGATATTGTAAGCTATTGCTACCTAGATGGACCATTAGTAATGGAAACGGGCAGCATGCTTTCACATAATTTAAGAGTTAGGCCTGATGACATGCATACTTGCTAAGATGCAGCAGAGGACAGCTAAGCACAGGGATGCACTAATACCTTTACCTGCCTTAGGAAACAATAGAACCACAGACAGGTAGTGAGTATTGTAGACAGTCAAGGACTTTCTCTTTCCCATTCTTTGCCTGCATCAGATGCATAACCATCCTACTGGTAAGTTTTTCATCTGATTGTATTGTTAACATTTGCTGCCGCCTTACCTACTGTGCTGTACAACCATTCCTGGCACGTTGGTGTGTATGATTTCCTGTATGCATGATGTGAGTGTGGCTTTTCTGGATGCCATTGTTTTTTGAGTGTGTTAATGTTATTCTGTCCAATAAAGGGTTTTCCTCCAACTTCAACAAATGTTCCACCACCGATAGTGAAAGAAATAAATTTATTGTTGAAACAGTTCAAAACACAGTAATCAGCAGCAAACAACACCAGTAAAATCCTTGTTAATGTCCGAATGAACCATTAGATTGAGCGCACTTTTGTCCATAAAACTACTGGACTTCATCAGAATCTGGACATTTCCTGAGATGCAAACCTTAAATATGCACCTGAATACTTATCCAATTAACCATCAATTGATAATTGGTTCAAATTAGCCTTTTTAAAAAAGCATATTGCGTGGTAAAGCAGTACTTATTACAATGTGAAATACATAAAAAGTGTATGTCAAGAAAAATATACACACAAAAAAGATTATATACACACAAAAAAATATATATCACGTAAAAGACAATATATGAGAAATGAATGAAGTTAAAAATACTGTTGGTGTATCATTGTTGGTAATCATACAGATAAAATTGTTGTTAATAATGTATTGTGTTATACACAGTACATAAATTTAAAATAAAAAGTGAAATATAAATATATGTACATATGCATATGAATGTATAAAGATATAGTGTGTAAATGTATAAATGAATAAATAAATATATAATAAATATATGATAAATATATAATAAATATAAGTTAACTAATACATGTATTTATTAAACCAGTATTTAAAACCAGTTCTCAAATTGTTAGCCAGTAACCCCAAACAGAGTATGTGAAAATCATGTTAAAATCATGATATTATACACAATAACATAAATTAGATTTACCTATTACTATTACCCACAATCTATTCACTTTTTTAAGATATTTACAAGGATTTTATATGTATACCTACATTTATTATATTTATATTTATTACATTTATTATATTATTATATTCATTACATTTATTACATTTATTATATTTATATTTATATACATTTATTAGTTAACTTATATTTATTATATATTTATCATATATTTATTATATATTTATTTATTCATTTATACATTTACACACTATATCTTTATACATTCATATGCATATGTACATATATTTATATTTCACTTTTTATTTTTAATTTATGTACTGTGTATAACACAATACATTATTAACAACAATTTTATCTGTATGATTACCAACAATGATACACCAACAGTATTTTTAACTTCATTCATTTCTCATATATTGTCTTTTACGTGATATATATTTTTTTGTGTGTATATAATCTTTTTTGTGTGTATATTTTTCTTGACATACACTTTTTATGTATTTCACATTGTAATAAGTACTGCTTTACCACGCAATATGCTTTTTTAAAAAGGCTAATTTGAACCAATTATCAATTGATGGTTAATTGGATAAGTATTCAGGTGCATATTTAAGGTTTGCATCTCAGGGAATGTCCAGATTCTGATGAAGTCCAGTAGTTTTATGGACGAAAGCACGCTAAATCTAATGGTTCATTCGGACATTAACAAGGATTTTACTGGTGTTGTTTGCTGCTGATTACTGTGTTTTGAACTGTTTCAACAATAAATTTATTTCTTTCACTATTGGTGGTGGAACATTTGTTGAAGTTGGAGGAAAACCCTTTATTGGACAGAACAGTGGATAGTTTGTGTTTTGGTGAACTTTGTGTTTGGAGGTGGTTTGGCGTTTTTGTGTTAATGTTATCTCAAACCATGCAACTTCTGTATGTGCTGTGATAGCCAGTTTCAGCAGGTACTGTGAGTATTTGCTTGCCACATTATTTTCTCTGTATGTTAGCCAGGATTCACTAAAATGCACTGCACAGCTGCATAAGGTTAGCACTTGAAGCTAAAATCTGGTACAAGAAATACTCATTATACACAAATGGCATTTCAGAGCAGTACGTCCTGATCAGCTCTCATATGATAATTAGGTATGATAGAACAGAGCAACTATAGTGAATTGCACAGTTCTCACTGTACTCAGCAGATCAGAACAATAAGAACATGCAGAGCCATACCTCTCAAATGTACAGATTTTCGCAGGATGTTCAGATTTTTGCCTCAGATATTTGGTCTGTTCCTCATAAAATCTGTTGTTTTCTAACAAATCACAGTGGACTAAAGTCACTAAATATTGAACAAATAATGGTATATATTTGAGTTTCAGACTTTATTTACTTCAGAAAATGCATGCTGACACAAATGCTGCTATTCTAGCAGCTAAGTTTATAAGCACAATATTTAAAATCTGTCCCTATTTTTGGGCCTTTGTCCCCTCATTATTTTAGGCTTTGTCCAGATTTCTTGTGTTAAGAGGTTGAGAGGTATGGAGTCTACCCATGCATTGATAAGATGCTTGGTTCGACAACTGTCACAATAGCACAAGGCTGGGTCATGCACAGTCCATGCAGTGTTTTTTTAGTACAATTTTTTTTTAAGTTAGAGCCTCTTTTCTTTTGTATGAAGAGATAAGGAGTGAAGGATATGGTATACAAGAAAAGGTATTTTCAATTATCTATTAACTCAGTCTACAAGTCACGCTTCATTAGTTTTTGAATATCAAGAAGCATAATGCAAAAATAAACATAAAAAGTCAAAAACTTATTTTTTGCAGCTCCCTGCACCCATCCCACTGACTTAACATCCCACTTATTTATATATACCAACTCCAATGTTGCACTGTCATGGGAAATAGAAAAAAAAATATTGCAATGCATTGATACCTTGTACAATGTAAGTGCATGTGGTTTTGACAAACTATGATAAAAAGAAATTGCAGAGAAGCTGCCTGGGGAACCTACCCTTGGCAGACTGTATATGTGTGCAATGAAAGACCAGTGACAGAAAAAGGATGAACATTAGTTTACAGAGGAAAACAATCACAAAACTGTTCAGAAAAACAAATATGGTTTTGCATACACAAAGGTGGAACTGGTGTTAGGCACCAAAATATGTTGGCTGGAGAGGTGGTGAAGGGTATGGTTATATCATACACAGGATATGAAGTATGACACATAAGGCATGGAGTCACATCATTTAGGAGCTAGGATGAAGTGATTGCCACAGTTTCTCAGAGGGCTACCTACATAAAATAATTACATGCCATTTATTTCATGTAGGCACTAGCTGATGTTCCCAATGGCCCAGTCGTCAGGTCATGATGCTCTAGTGCATCTTCTGGTTGCCAAAGGAGGTCCTCTATGAATCGAAATGTTAGCCATCCTGGTGACTGACTGCATCTTAATGGCAGCCTCAGTTGTCTGCTACAGTTGTGGTTCTTTAACAGATATTTGTTTGAAAGAAGTCTTCCACCCTCCCTAATGAGTCATCCACATCCTCATCATCAGATCCACCCCAAACTGCAACAAAGGAAGGCAGTGATGAAGGTGTCATTGTGCTCCAGCCTTCCTCTTCCTTATCAGGCTGAGACAAGATAAAACATGCAAAAAAGTCTGATATGACATTGAAACACACTAATGTCTGAAGTAGGTATCATTGGTATATACCCTGTGTTGTGTACAGCCATTTATACCACCAGTAATACCTCCATTTAAAATGTAGCCCTTGATGAACTGAAAGATAAAGGTGTTCATGTTATCAATATCTCCTTGATGGTTATGCATTAGTTTGAAGATTAAAAATGCACACACACACACACACACACACACACACACACGCACGCACGCACGCACGCACGCACGCACACACACACACACACACACACATTACTTACAGCAAATCACTGACTTACAGAATGCTAAACACAAAAAGAGTGGTGGTGAAGGCAGCAGCTCTCTGGGCATCAGCTATTATGGGACACAACTGGCACTGCAGCTGAGGTGCCAAATGATTGCTACAAGCAGTACTGACAGCCATGTAAGCAGCCAGGATTGTTAATTGTGGTTGCTTAAATCACAGTCAGTCAGTCAGTCAGTCAGTCAGTATTTTTAAGTTAGGAACTGTAGCAAGGAGCTAGCATTGGATTTTACTATAGATAAGCAAAGGTGTTGATGCATTCTAACTATTCTGCCAGTGTGAAGATCTTTTTTTTAAATTAAACAGTAAGTGATCAGCAAACTGTAGCAATGAGCCAAGTAACGATAGTAGTTTCTTGTTACAGTTCAAAAAGCAATTCTGTGTGTACTGACTAATGGTCTATACGGAATGGTACTTTGCTTTGGTGAAGACTTTTTTTTTGTCCCAAAACAGACTAGTTATATCAATGCCAAATTCTATGTCAAATGGCAACAACTTGTATCAACAAGCATATAGATGATGATTTCACATCAGACAAGCATCCGTTGCCCAGTTCCACAGTCCATGCATCTACCCAGATGTGTAGTTAAGATGGGGCAAAGAGGTAGGGTAAAGAGGACAGCCCCTTTCCCGAGTATAAGCAGTTAGGGGACATGACTGGGAGATGCCAAACAATCAGTAATGCAGTACATGTGATCATTTTTGCACAGGCATTTCTGAATGTGTCAGTACAGAAATTAATTTTGATGCTGCTTTTGATATCAGGACTGCAGGATTGAAGGACTTAAACACTCTGTGTGTACTATAGTTATATCAAGCTATTTGCTACAATTTTAAACTAGAAGAAGGCTTTTTGCTCCAAAGTCTGGGGAGTTGAGGGGTGCAGGAACAGGACCTGACTGCCTCTTGAGTTTGGAACTGTACTGGTTAGTGTTTTTCTGACCCCTGAGTTTAGAAGGACCAGTTAGATTGGAATGGGCCTTTTATTTTCCTCCTCGGTTTAGAGTAGAGGGGGTGCAGATACAGATCGGAAAGAATGGATGTGGCTCCTAGGCTCACAGGTGAAGGGTGCCAGATTAGGGAATGGCACTGGGTGATAGATAAGCCAGTTATTGCATCTATGTTTAACCACTGTGGTTTTCAAGGATGTGCTAAGGGGGTCAAGGACATACTGCTCATTATAAGCCCATTGTGCAAAAGCAGAATTGTCATCCATTTGCCTTCACCATCCACAGTAATGTTTACATTTGCAGAGTTAACTTGGTATTGCCAAATTGGTCACTTATCTTCTAGGAGTCATCGTGCAATACTGTGATTTCTGTTTGAGTTCATGGTTAACTGATACCTGCTTTAGCAAAACCCCTTGTACAATAAAGAGACAGACCAGTGGAATGGCTCAGCACTCTGTTAGGCTTCTGGATGCTGGACAGTCTAGCACAACACTGGATGAGACAAGTAGAACAGAAAGGAAACCTACAAGCTGACCCTTTCAAAATCTGCGACCTGAGCTGTACTATGTGCAGGATCATATGACCAATCGCACATATTAGTAAATGAGCATATCTGCCTGTGAGCACGTTCTGTACTTTCAAGATCTCCTATTAATCTGGTTGTGTCTTTGATTTATTATCTTCACACAAAAAGGTAAGTGCAATCACATGCTTTCTCTCTGAAGGTTATTTGCATGTATTTGTGTTGCCTGTTGCTGAATTTATTCTGCTAGCCACAACTATCTTTTCCCTAATTACATAAAAGCACTAATTTCTATTGTACTGTTTTACTGTTGGTGAATCTGTTGCTGCTGTTGCTTTTTTTTTTTTTTTTTTGCTGACCATAAAACTTTTGCTGTATTCGAATTATTGTTGCTAAGCTGCCTTTGTACATTTATAGTGTGTCTGAATTATCAGTTGCACTACCATTACTGTTGTTTAATTTGTTGTTGCAGCTACTTAATTTGATCTGCTAGCCATAGAATGTTCGCAGTACATGAATTAGGTTCATAGGTTCATAGGTAGGTACTAGGCTATCTGCCCTAGGGCATTTATAAGCCTAGCCAGAATGTGTTGGCTTTCGCCTCCCTTTTAGATTAGATTCCTGATCCTCTGTCCGGCAGGGCCTTAGAATTGATCCCAGGGGTAAATTTATAATTTCCCATCCAGTCATCAAGATTTCTTTTGAAGAGGGTCAGTGAGGGGCTTTGCCTAACATGGACTGGGATTCTATTCCAGAGCGAGGGAAGCTTCTGGGATATGAATCTATCCCTCCAGCATGTTCTATTTATTGTTGTGCTGAGGTTTAAATCCCTGGAGCATGTAGCTCTAATGGATTTGGTTTTCTTGAGGTGAAGCATGTCCATTAATTCCGGGTTAGACATGGCCTTGTATGTCAGGCAGAGATCGCCTCTGAGTAGGAAGCAAGCAACAGAGTATAGCTGGAGTTTCTTTAGTCGAGCTGCATAGGGCATCTGTTTGAGGCCCATGATCCTCTTGGTGAGGTACATTTGAGGTTTCTCCAGCTGTTGCAGGTATTGGGTAAGGTACATCCCAAATGGGGCATTGTACTCAATTATGGGCCCGATGAGCGATGAGTAGAGAGGCACAATGACCTCTCTTGATCTAGATGTGGACCCTTTTGTGATTAAGTGGGCTATATAGAAGGTTTTTCTAACCACAATGGCAATGTGATTATCAAAGGAGAGGTTACTATCTACTTGGGTCCCCAGATCCCTAATTACATCTTCCGTGTTTAGCGGATTACCTCTTATGTGGTAGTTTGTGGGCACTTTGTTTTCCCAAAGTGGATGACTATGCACTTTTTGGCATTTAGCTTGAGGCCAAGGTTCTGACACCAGGTATCTGTCTCCGTAAGACCCTTCTGGAGGATGCTTGTGTCGGCCGGAGAGTCGATTATGGTTCCAAGTTTGCAATCATCTGAGAACTTGGTCAGCCACAGTCCTCCAGTGCTTGCCTGTACCTCAGAGAAGTATATACTGAACAAGAGGGGTCCCAGGACTGAGCCCTGTGGGACGCCACTTGTAACCGGTTTGGAGTCGGACATGGCACCCACAACTCTGACCATGTGAGTTCTATCCCTGAGCCAGTTTGCAAACCATCTTATGACATATGGGTTGATATTTAAGCTGGTAAGCTTATTTATAATGCCAGAGTGGGGTATTGTGTCGAAGGCCTTTGTGAGGTCCAGGTAGGCTGTGTGGACTACCTTTCCCTCATCTATAGTTTTGCTAACTGTTTCAAAGAAGTCAACTAGGTTTAAGAGGCAAGATCTGCCTTTAACAAAGCCGAACTGGGTAGGGTCCAGTGTCTGGAGGTTCCCAATGTCTTTGTTAATGAGATCCATGATGATGCACTCCATAGCCTTGCAGACCAGGCTAGTCAGGCTTATAGGGCGATAGTTGCTGGGATCCGTTGTGGCACCACCTTTGTGGAGCAGGATAACTATTGCTGTACGCCATTCTTTGGGTACATATCCTGTAGTAAGGCTGAGTTGGAACAGTGAGTTTATGTGAGGGTTTATTTCTTTTTGGAGCTCGTGTAAGACACAGCCCGACATACCATCCAGTCCCATTGCTGCTGTGTTTTTTACTTTGGAGAGGGCTACTTTCACCTGTGTGTCTGTGATCTCTGGGGGACTACATTCTTCTGGGATAGACACTGGCCCTTTTGGGGGGGAGGGGGGGTAAAGTTTGCACTGAACCTGTCTGCCAGGATGTTGGCAATGTCAGTGGGTTCAGTGTATTGTATGCCATTCTGCACCAACTCAGAACAGATTGACTACGGACTCTGTTTCCAGGCTGTGGAGCTTGATTACCTGGTTTTGTTTTGTTTTTTCGATTTGGGCTTAACTTGTGTTCAGATCTGAGAGTTGCCACCTAGATTCTTAATGTAGCTAAAGAAGGCCTTGTGATTTTCTTTAGAGTCTTTGACAGTTTTTCTTTCAAAGCTAGCCTTCGATGATTTTATGAGGGAATGTAGTTTCTTGTTAATACTGGTCAGGGATGCCTTCCCTTTTTGGGATTTTGCTCTGTCTTGTAATAGTTTCCTCCTTTTGTTGTATAGCTTATTTATGGCTGGGGTCCACCAGACTGGTCTCCTGTTTTTGGAGGAGTGAGTCTTGGTTTTGCTTGGGATGGCTCGATCCATGCATTCCTGTAGGTGCTCATAGAATGCATTTGTAAAGGATTCTGCGGTTTGCGTAGCATTTTCCATTAGTCCGGGGGCTTTGAAACTTTCCACTTCGGTTTTGAAAAGTGTAAAATTTGCTTTTGAGAAATTTGTCACAGTGCTTTCCTTAGCTGGGGGTGGTGGCGGGATGTGGATGTCCATTGTGATTAGTTTATGGTCTGATCTTACCAACGAGGGGTTTACCTTTGGTGTTGAGCATTGGGCCCCCATGTTGGTGATGACCAGGTTCAATATGTTGTCCCCTCTTGTGGGAGTGGTGAGTAGCTGTTCCATGGTGTTTGAGTTTATAAACTCCAGAAACCATTGGGCAAAGGAGTTGGGAGTTGAGTAGTTTTCCCAGTCAATGTTTGGGTAGTTGAAATCACCCAATATCATGGTGTTTGGTGAGACCTTCATATTCTCCAATGTTCTCAGGAATGCCGAGTTGGGTTCCTGAGACAAGGTGGGTGATCTGAAGCAGGCTACAAACTGAAAAGCAGTTTTGTCCACTGTTAGTTGCACTTGAATGGTCTCCGATGCCTTGTACAGTGCTACTAACCTGGAGGTGTGGAATCCTTGATGAAAATGGATACTCCCCCGCCTTTTGTATTTCAGTCCGAGCTCTGGGGCCGAAAAGTATGGTATGAGTTATATCCTGGTAGTGATGGGGTGCTCTCTGGAGCCTTGAGCCAGGTTTCTGTTACTGCACAGATATCGATTTTCTCCGTACTGATGAGTGCCTTGAGTGCATGCATCTTGAGGTTTATTTCTGTCACTTGAATTTTTCTGCTGTGTTTCTTTGCCATCTGACACTGGTAGCCTTCTTAGTGTAGCCTCAGTTTGATTGACTATCTATCAGGTGTGTAGCAAGTAAATTCCATTTTGTACTCACAAACTCTTAGTGCTACCCCCCCGACACCTGTCACTTGAAAATGGACACATCTGTCAAAAATGCTATCCCCCCCAAGCACTAAATAAATTCAGCTGTTCCCCCTCAAATTGTTAAAAATATTGTTTTAACGTTAGCAATATTGCTTCTGTTGTTAAAGCCATTCATTTGGACAGTTGTAGACATAACATGACCTGAAAAATGTCATGTTGATATGATGCTCAGAAACAAATGTCCTCAGTAGAGTACAAGGAGTATGCCTGGCTACACCCTATCTATTTAAAATTCCTGTAGTTTTTTGTGCTAACATTGCTAGCTGGGTTACTGATTGTTTACCTAGCTGTAGTCTCACTTTAGTGGACTATCTGCTTGAAGTTATTAGAGTCTTTGTGCTAACATTGCTAGCTGAGTTTTTTGTATCCTCATTGCTAATCACATTCTGATTGTTTACCCAGCTGTATCCTCAGACTGTCTGACATGACTAAATTAGTGGTTAGCCCCCCCCACCAGAGTTATTTTTAACAATTGTACCTACAAAACTGGAGTTTACAATTCCTTCATGTACCTCTGTATCATGGATTTTTAATCTGCTGTAGCCCCTTTAGTGGGCAGCCTGCTAACAGTTGGTATACGGGGACAGTGTAACAACTGGCTTACGCTTACCAATAACCATTAAAGAATGGCATAATTTGTGACAGGTTCAAATCCTTGCTCAAACTGGAGGTCAACATCTCACATTTCAACAGCACTGAAGAGCAAACTACCTGCACTATACAACACTTCAATAGTAAACCCTTATTTGCTTCTTCATTTGTAAAAAAGAAAACTCTTTACTTAAGGTTCCTAGTCACATCACAAGCAAATCTCAGCACCCTTTACACATTACTACATCCACACCTCTATCATCTAGTATAGGACATCAGTACTTCAGGCTTACACCCATAAGGTCCACAAAGCCTGCATCCTCCAAGGTAAAGGCTTACTCCTCAGTGACTCTGTAGTTAGACAAATAGATTCTATCTTTACCTGTACAAGGAGCAGTTAATTGTAAGCTTGTTCTCAGGACCCAGAATATGTAATGCTGTGACATAGCTAGAGTTTGTGCTGCCTGAGGCTGTGTTTGAGTTTGCTGACCCTCCCCATCATAAAATCATAGTCAAATAGGACTCCCCATATACAGCCCTCCCCCTGCAGCTATTCCAGTGTTCCATTATTAGATTATTTCTTCCCATTTACCATAAACACTGTAATGTGCATACTGCTTTATGCTTTACTTCTACAATGATTATTTGGATTTAATTTAAAACTTTTATTTTACATTTTATAGCAAAAACACTGATAGACATCTGCTAAAGAAAGCAATGCAGTCTCACAATGAAAACAGACTTAGCGTTAAAACTTCTCTGTCCTTGAAACTCACATTCATTGAAACAGCATTGAAACCCATATTCAAAGAAAATGCATCTGGCCAGTGGTGGATAAAGTTTGCCTTTGGGCTGTTTTCAAATCATAGGCTCCTTGCACACACATTTAGGACCATGCAAACGTACATGCTTTCTTTGATTCACCTTCCTGATTGTATTAAAAGATATTCCTTCTATAATACAGCACACTTTTTAGAGCGTGTTTTAGATTTATTGTTTTGTACATTTTTTCCAGTAAGCAGTGAAACAAAATGTATGAACCAATAATGGCAAAAAATGCCCAATTCAGAACATTTCCATCATAATAGTCTACTCAAACTTCTGTTCTTTACAATTTCATTACAATTCACCAATATCAGTAAATATGCACAATCACTGCCGAAGTAAAAGTCAATCAAATAATTCCACATTAAAAAACAAACAACTTTATGTTTCATTGTTTCATCTACAAATAAAGTGCATGTTGCCCTTGAAGAATAAATTGCCTATGTTACATTAAAAAAATGATGAGCTAGTAATATTGCAAAAGGGAATGGATGGCAAATTGATAACAGGTTCGTAGTTACTAGGTATCTTCTCCAAAGGAGGACATTCTCAGGACTCCAGCATCCACCCCCTTTAAAGCATAACACACTATAGTATCAGCACTCTATCTACATACTGTGGGAGTAAAACCCATAGCCTTCTGCATCAAGAGTAGGTATACTAGCTGTTACACTACCTACAATGCAAGCAGACCTGGCATTAGCAGTACTAAACTTCTCTTCCCTAAATCCCTCAGCTTCTTGTAAAATCAACTTGACACTCAACTATATCTGTCAACTTTGCAGCAGAAATGTGGAAAAAGCCAAAATTTATTGGGGGTGGCAAAGGCCCAAAACCAGGGACACATTTTGAACATTGTTTGTATAATCTTAGAAAGTTGTTAGATTCAAATGTTTTGTGTTACTATGCATTCCCTAAAAGATAGGAAGACTGAAACTTAAATGGCTATCATTATTTAGTGAACTTAGAGTTCTTGTACCTAGGGTACAGGGTTTGAGCCTGAGTAACACTAACCACCAGGTATACCTAAGTGGGGCATTTTATACACACACATCCCTTACTTGGAACAGCTAAAACAGCAAAATGATGGAAGCAACCCCCCCCCCCACTTCTTGGAGCAGGTGAAGCAAAATTCAAAGTCTGTACTGTATTTAAAATTGTAGACAGGAAGTATAGGACATCTGTATGACAAAGCACACACAGATGTGATGCTATGTGACTGTTCTTAAAGAAGAATGCCCTTAAAAAATTTTTTTAAATTAAAGTAAATGCGACAGTCCCAAAAGTGCCACCTGGGGAGGACCGCCCCTTCCCCCTGTCACACCACTGCTGCAATGAGACTGCAGTCCCTCCACCCTAAATAGCTATGTGACCTTGTAGCTAATGGGGTTGAACCAACTTAAGTGCTCTGTCTTGGGTGAGATGGAAAATGACATGTTGGATCTCTTTATGCCTGTGTCTGAGGCAGGGAAAAACTTTAGTCTGAAGCAGTATTTTCCCATCACCATGAATGATGCTATAACACAAAGACAAAAATAACTGACTTATGTACATGGCTATGTAATTGGTGTCATTTTATAGGAATACAGTAAGTGAAGCATGGGAGAAGACGACTAACAGACCAACGTGCTTTCTAAGAGATGAACTGCACCTCTCTTTCCATGGCTTCTGAATACTGCCTAAAATGTCTGCAGTGTCTTTAGTGCTTTTTCTAGGCAAAGTCTTTCTTCTGGGCATACTGACTTAGAAAATTCAGGTTTGGCTTACATAAAATTGGAACTGCTTAATGTTAAGAGTTTAGAAAAGAAAATACCTAAATTTGTGGTTGTCCTCGCCATCAAACACATCCATATCTGTATAATTACTGAAACATGGTTCCAATGTACTGATAACTCTCCCTCTATACCTGGGTTCAGTATCATAAATTCACACCCACTGGGAAATGACACGTGGCACCAACCTTGATGTTCTTCAGGTCATGGTTAGTCCTAACAAAACTAATACCACATCCTTATGAATTATGTCCACTTCAAGGTCTCCTGCTAATCATGATTTAGACAGAAATTATTTTCTGGATAATATCTATCAGACCAATATGCAGCTTTTACATGGTTTCAATTGCCCTTCCATCAAATAGGTCAATTCCACAACCAAGTATACTTATGCAGATTGGTTCCTGGATTTTGTAAATGCTAGCTTCCTTAACCAGAGCATATACTTTCCTAATAGGGATTCAAATCTTCTAGACAGTGTCCACAACAATATTCAAACTCAGTTCCTTGCTGTAAATCTACTTGTGTGCAATACAGAAGCAATAATATGCAAACAATAATGCCCATCAGTGACAAGGTGTGCATTAATGTATAATTAATGTCCACCCATTATTGCTCTTAGAGACTGGGCTCTCTGTGAAATTGTGTTTTACTTTCTTATTTTTTTATTACTATATTATTTTGTTTTATATATTTTTGATATAAAATAGTTCCTCCGCCTAATGTTTCAAACTTGCTGTAGTATATCTTATTGGTGTTGGAGGAAGTGTTTTACATCCAAAATATAACACTTTAAAAATAACCAGGTATTTACTTTATTTTTCAGTCCCTTACTCCTGTCGTGTGGTTCATTGACAGTCATTGAAGATTGAAGTTACTAAATAGTGACATACATTTGAGTTTCAGACTTCTATTTCCTTCAGAAGATTCATGCTAACACAAATCCTTTATTTAAGCAACTTTGTAATTTTATAAGAGCAATAATTAAAAATCTGTTTCTATTTTAGAGACTTTCTTTCCCCTTTATTTTAGGCGTTATCCAGATTTCTTCAGCTGAAAGGTCCAGAGGTATGCAAACCTCTTTACTGCTGCTGCTGCTGCCAGTAGTCATCTCACTCACTCGCTCACACACACACACACACACACACACACACACACACACACACACACACACACACACACACACACAAAAACACACCTCTGCCTCAGAAAATGCATGTTAATGGAATCCCTGTTATTCTAGCAACTTTGCTAAGTTTATTAGAGCAATATTTTAAACTCTGTCACTATTTTCAGTCCTTTGATCCCCTGTTATTTGTGTCTCTGTCCAGATTTCTTGTGTTAAGAGGTTGAGAGGTATGGTAGAGAAGTTCTATTGCTCTCACTCTCTGTCACTCACACTCACACACAATTTATTTTATTTTATTTATTTATTTATTTATTTTATTTTACACTCACTAAACAGTTAAGCTCTGCTTAGCGAGCATAAAATAATGGTTGTTGTTGTTGTTTCTTTCGGCTTTTCCTGATTAGGGGTCGCCATAGCGGAACTCCGGTCCGCTAATGATTGGCAGTAGATTTTTACGTACCGACTTGCCAGGCCTGACGCACAACCTTCAACGAAGGTATGCCCATTCATGCATGTCTTCACACAGAAGATGCTTTAGCTGAGAATCGAACAGGACAATGTCTGGTGGACATTCATTTTTTTGTCTGAGCTCCATGGCAGCTTGATGTGCTGCCATGAAGTGGCACACTCATTTTTCAGCAGGCATTACTTGTGCATTAATACCCTGCTGTTGAATGTTCATTCTCCAATCAGGGTGCTGATGTACAGTTTGCCCATTCTCTAAAACTCATTAGCATATTAGGTTGCTTAGCAAAGCATTCTGGAATGGCAGCTGGCTTGCACTATACCATTTCAGATGTTCACGAATCCTAGCCAATCACACGTCCATTATTATGTGTTCTGTTTTACTCTGCAAAAGGTTCCCATGTAATATAGTCTGAATGATATGCACCTCTAAAACATAGTGCTACCTTTAGCATTTAGACAGGTATACAGAAATATTCAGAACAACATGACACTGTGCTAAATAATCCAGTGTGTTTACTGTGATGCAACCAGAGCTGGTTAAGCATGAAGAATGTCCAGCATAGTCCTGATATGCTGGTGAACAAGTTGCATAGTAGATACTTACAGCAATGTTAATGCAGTCCCTGAGATCCTGCAGTGGCCATGCTATGGATGGTCAAATGACTGGAGCAAGAGGCACAAGAAAGTTGCATGTCTGATATTATGTGCCCTCACTCATGAAACAAAATTTCTCATAGCCCCAGCATGTGCACACTGCTCAGGTCATATAATGCAATCACAATAAAGTGCCAACTCTGTTCATCATAAAAGTAAGAAGGAAAGGTAGACACAGTAATACCAGAAATGGGACATGGTAATCAGAGGAACACATACACACATGGGTAACATGAATAGGCTGGGGAAGAAGGCATATTTTTTATTGGAATAGGTGCTCAATTCCATTTTTTTAAGACTGAAAGAGGAGAATTATATCAAAGAATATGTGTGTGAAGGAATGAGGGAATTAAAAAGGAAGTTGTGGTAGACAAACAAATGTACATCACAGATAGAAACTGATAGGGGAACTATGGACACAGTGGGAGGTGACAGAGAGAGGGAGAACTACAGGTCATATGGAGGACTGGACTATAAACAAACTATGGGGAGAGACAGAAGGACATGGAACACAACAATAGGGGAGAAGGTGAGGAATAGAGCACCTGACTGACCAACCCAGAGGATAATCAACCCAGATGTCAGTCACCTCCATGTTTGATTTCATAGGTGGATATTACCCTGGTGTCCAAATGGACTGGGCTGTAAAGCCATGCAACTCCATCAGTGGCACAAGAAGTCACTCTAGGGTGCCAGTGTGGGCATGCAGCTGCAAGACCACCTCAGATATAACCAGATCCCTCACTTGTAACCAAGTGACCCAATGGAATTTGCCAATTCACTCTCCTAAGAGGTGTAAACCAAGGCTAGGGCATGCAGCTGCAAGACCACCTCAGATGTGACCAGTTCCCTCACTTGCAACCAAGTGACCCAATGGAATTTGCCAGTTCACTCTGCCAAGAGGTGTAAACAAAGGCTACTTTTCAATAACTGACCTTCATCACTCTGTAAAAAAAAAAAAAAAAAAAAAGATTTGGGGACTGCTGGTGGCTGAACAGAAGGCCCCTTGTGCAATGCATGCCCAAACTGCTGCCACCACATATTACATCTATATCAGCTCCTGTGTAGTCTGCCCCATCTCCTTAGACAGGCTCATAATTAAATAAAATGTCCTTTGCTGCTATAAAAATATATATATAAACAATAATCAGTGCAAAATATTCCAGACAACAGATATCAATGACAGATATTTGTGCTGCTCAGAATATACAGTGCCAAACCATATACACAATGCTTTATAAGAGTAAGCTGGATCCCTTTTCCTAATTTCTGTCTTCCATTGGTGGAGCAGGTTGGGACAGCACCTTCATAGGTTGCTTCTCCTATTGTCAGCATTGCTACCAGAACAAGGTAATGCCAGTGGCATCACTCAGTGCTCTGAAAATCACAACTGCTGTTTGAGTCAGTCCTTATATTTCTTGCACAATAAATGGAAAAAGTATTCATCTCCTGGCTCTACTAGGTGGGAGCCCTGCTGCCACAAGAACATGAGAAGGACATGTTCACTTTATAGGTCAAAATGAGGGGGGGGGGGCAGATCTGTCTGCAAGACCACACATACTAGATACCACATTATTTGGCAGCAAGATCATAGAAAAGTATCACTAGTTTGGACAGGTAAACTATGGGCTTTGTGATGTCTGTGAATATATATGCACAATGCACATGACTCCCAGCCCTGGTATGAGCAGGGAAAAACATGTAATTTCTGACTGTGAATGCTAATATAGTGTGCTATAGTAAGGATTCAGGGACTGATACATTAAATAACTTTATTAGTTATAACGTTTGCACTTTGAGGCCCATTTTAGCACAATAGAAAGAGAGGTCACCACATTGTAGGAGACCACATTATGATGAGCAACTTAGGCATTGGAATATAGTGGATAACAAAGTGCACTACCTTATAGGCATATGGACAGTGAACAAGACAGCAGAACTACAAGGTGCACACAAGGGGGCATGGAAACAGCAGGAACAGATGCTGGACAGGAGTGTGAGTGGTAAGTAACAGAGCACAACAGTATAACAGGTAGCAGAGTAGGATAGGGTGAAGATTCACCCTGACAGGGTTAAGAGAACAAGTGTATGGCAGGTAATAGCCTGTTGTGGAAGGGGTAATCACCATGACAGTGAATGGAAGACACTGGTATGATGGGTTACCATTCTGTTGTGTGGTGCAACAATAATGAACTATATACAGTACATACAAGTTGCAAGGCATGCCACAGGGGAATATAAGGATACACATAATTCACAGCATGTGCTATGAGAACAGTGCTGACAGATGCCAGTCAGCAGTAACACTTCCACTGCTGCTGCCAGAAGGTCACAGGGTTTGAATATCGACAGCATATTAACATGCAGGTCTGTGGCCAGCAAATGGGAGCAGGGTCACAGTCCTGAGACACTGGTGATTGAAAAGTACAGTCATGCATACGTGAATGTGATCCACGTGGATAACCCACAAGTGTATATATCTTTGCATGGAACCATGTGAACAAACAATAGCTGGAAAAGTTCAATACACTGGAAATAGATGTTACTACATGCATGGCACACACATGGCATACATATCCTTAAGAAAAATAAAGCAGACAAGGCTTTCTGTGATCAAATGTGTCAGGTAGTGGTGCAAGACAGCAGTGTTGCGAGCAGTAATAATAAGATACTTCCAAGCCTGGATCCAGCACAAGGCAATCAAGGCAGCTGTCCAGGGCCTGGTGCTAGCTAGGGGGCACAGGGTGGCCATAAAAAATAAAACAAAAACTGAAGCGTCATTATATGAGTCATGTTGTTTATATATGATCCTTGGTTTCCTTCTTTTATGACAGTTGACAGTGTGCTTATTATTTAACTGTGAGGCTGTTAATAAATTAGACAGCATGAAATATACAATATATTAATATTTTAACTATAAATACATTTTTAATTTAGCTTGCTTTTTTGCAGGATTATGGGTGTGAAATGCACTGTTTTGGGTGACAGCAGTTTGTCTGGTACTTATAGGTTCATAGGTTCATAGATAGGTACTAGGCTATCGGCCCAAGGGCCTAAGTAAGCCTAGCCAACAAGGTTCCCTGGCTTACACCACCCAAGAAAGTTAATTTCCTGTGCCTCTGTCGAGCAGAGCCACAGAAGTGATCCCCAGGGTGTATTTCCTATTTCCCATCCACTCATCAAGATTTTTCTTGAAGAGTGCGAATGAGGAACTTTGCTTGACATACATGGGTAGCTTGTTTCTGAGTATAGGAAGTCTCTGAGACAGGAATCTATTTCTCCAGCATTGCCTGTTTATTGTGGTGACAAGGTTTAGGTCCCTAGAGCATGTAGCATGGAGGGACTGGGATTTCTTTAGGTGTAGCATGTCCAACAGCTCTGGGTTTAACATAGCTTTATATGTTAGGCAGAGATCTCCTCGGAGTAGGCGATATGCTACAGAATAAAGTTGGAGTTTTTTGAGATGGTCAGTGTAGGGCATCTGTTTGAGGCCAGTAATCCTCTTTGTGAGGTACTTCTGTGGCCTTTCCAGCTGCTGCAGATGTCTTATGAGGTACATTCAAAAAGGGGCATTGTACTCTATAATGGGTCTAATGAGTGCCGAATAGATGGGAACAATGACTTCTTTTTTCCTGGATGAGAACCCTTTTGTGATGAGGTGTGCCACATAGAAGGAATTCCTGACTACTGTAGTGATGTGATTATCAAAGGAGAGACTACTGTCCACCTGGGTCCCAAGGTCTCTTATCACATATTCAGCATTAGGTAGACTGCCATTTATGTGTTAGTTCATGGGTGCAGAGTTTTTATAAAAGGGGATGACTGCACTTTTTGGCATTGAGCTTGAGGCCATGCCTCTGACAACAGGCATCTGTCTCAGTGAGGCCCTTCTATAGGATATCCACATCATCTGGGGACTTGACTAGTTTGTAGTCATCTGTAAACTTTATTAGCCAGAGGCCATCTGTTAGCTTGCACTTCAGAGAAGTAGATACCAAACAGGAGAGGTCCCAGGACTGAACCCTGTGGTACTCCATTTGTCACTGGTTTGAAGTCAGATTTGGAGTCTGCAACTTTTACACTGTGGATTCTGTCAGTAAGCCAGTTGGCAACTCATCTTGTGATGTCGGGATCTATACCTAGTTTAGTGAGTTTAGCTATAATTCCAGAATGGGGGATGGTGTTGAAAGCCTTGGCGAGGTCAGGATAGGCTGTGTGAACTACCTTACCCTTGTCTACGGCTTTGGTGACTGCCTCAAAGAAGTCAATCAGGTTCAAAAGGCATGGTCTGCCTTTCACAAACCAGAACTGGGTGGGGTCCAGAGTTTGGAGGTTACCAATGTCTCTGTTTATGAGTTGCATGATGATACGTTCCATGGCCTTGCAGACCAAGCTCATCAGGCTAATAGGGCGATAGTTCCGAGGATCAGTGTTGGCTCCCCCTTTGTGGAGTGGAATAACTGTTGCTGTACACCATTCAGTGGGCACAAAGCCTGACGTGAGACTATGACTGAACATGGTGCTTAGGTGGGGAGCCTGTTCGTTCTGAAGTTCATGTAAAACTCAGCCTGAGATTTTGTCCGGTCCCATGGATGCTGTGTTTTTGGTTTTAGAGAATGCAGTTTTTACCTGCATAGATGTGATTGCAGGGACTCTGCTTTCTTCCTCTATAAATATGGACCCTTTAGTGGGTTAGAGGGGGGTAAAGTTAGCACTGAACCTATCTGCCAGGATGTTGGCAATATCAGCTGGTTCTGTAATTTTCATGCAGTTGTGCTGTAAGTCAGAGAGCAGATCTGGGTGTTGCCATTGAGATTCTTGACATAGCTATAGAATGCTTTGTGGTTGCCCTTAGAATCAGTGTGATTTTGTTTTCGTAGCTAGCTTTGGAGGATCTTATAAGGGATCTCAGCTTCTTACTGAGGCTGACCATGGAGCTCCACCACTCAAGAGATTTTACTCTCTTTTGCAACAGTTTCTTCCTTCTGTTGTAGAGTTTGTTTATGGCAGGGGAACACCATATTGGCTTCCTTTTTTTGGAAGATAACGTCTTGGTTCTGTTTGGGATAGCATGATCCATGCACTCATGTAATTGCTTATAGAGTGCATTTGTGTAGGATTCAGCAGTCATAACTGTATTGTCCATCTGCATGGGTGTCATTACGTTCGTCACTTCTGTCTTAAGAAGCATGAAGTTGGCTTTGAAGAAAATTTCCTTAATGGTGGGTGGGGATGGGATGCGAATATTTAGGGTGATTAGCTTATGGTCGGATCTGACCAATGAGGAGTTGACTTCAAGTGTGGAACACAGGTCACTCATGCTGGTAATGACTAGGTCTAGGATATTATTGCCCCTGGTGAGGGTGTGGATAAGTTGATCCAGGGCATTAGAATTTATGAATTCCAGAAAGTGTTGAGTGAAAGATTTGGTACATGAGTAATTTTCCAAGTTAATGGTAGGGTAGTTGAAATTGCCCATTATTAGGGTGTTTGGTTGAACCCTAGTATTTTCCAGTATATCAAGAAAACAGGAGTGGAAATCCTGGGGCATGGTGGGGAATCTGTAGCAAGATACAATTTGGATTGCAGTTTTGCCCAGAGTTAGTTGCACTTGGATAACCTCAGATGCATTATGCTGTGCAACTAGCCTGGAAATGTGGATATCCTTAATGAATATGGACACACCTCCACCTTTGGTGTTCTGGTCCAGGTTAGATGGCCGAAAAGTGTGGTATGAGTTATAGCCTGGTAATGCAGGGGTGCTCTCGAGAGCCTTGAACCAGGTCTCAGTCACTGCACAGATATTGATGTTCTCCATTTTAAGGAGTGCCTCGAGTGAGTGCATTTTGAGATTTAGACTTCTAGCATTGAGTAGCATTACCTTCAGTTTTTGTTTGCCTCTTCCTGTTACCATGGTGAATTTGTCATTTTAACCTTGCCTAAAAAGGCACTATAGGGGTGGCAAGACCCTTAGCCAGTATCTGGAATCCCAGGGGCGACAGGTGCAGGCCATCTCTGGCAACGCATCCTGGTCTGTCAACCATGTTGTCCCAGGCAGACAGATACTGGATCCCCTTAGAATGACACCAGAAGCTTAGCCAATTGTTGAAGTCAATCATTTTGTCCTTGTACTGCGGTATCATTCTAGGTGATGGCAGGATGCTAATCAGGGCTAGGGTCATACCTGTCTGGGCTACAAGATCGGAGAGCTCTTTCATGTCTCTTTTCATGTAGGCCAGGGAGGTACATCTCAGGTTGTTCATACCAACACGGACAATGACAGAGTCATATCTGTATTTGTTGTGGAGTGGCTTGAGTGCATGGGTTATGTAGTGGATCCTGGCACCCGACAGGCAGCTGACAGTAACCTTCTCCTTGTTTAGCCTGGTGTGTGGGACATCAGTGTGCCTGATATAGAGTCACCTATGACTAGTGTGTTGGGTACGTTGTTTTGCCTTATGGGCTGTGGTTTATTAGCACACCGAGTCTGTGGACTATGTGTCATTGGGGTTGTGTTGGGGGGTGGAGGTTGCTTGTGTTTCTGCTTTGGAGGTCTCTGTTGCTTGGGCAGATTATTATTGAGAGCCTCCATTAATGTTTTTGTGTTTCTATGTGTGGATTTTGGTGGTGTAGGTTTAGTGGGACTATGTGATGAGTGTGGTGTAGTGCAAGTGTTTACCTTCTCCTCTTGACTGTCAAGTTCAGTTTTGGTTGGAGAGAGCTTTACCTCCAGTTTGGCTAGATAAGTGCATATCTCACAGGTTGTGGTGTTGGGTGGTAGGAGGAGAGGGTTGTCTGTGTACATGAGGCAATTGCTACATTCCCCCCAAGATGCTCAGATTCATCAGATAGACAGGAGAGAACACTGGGATCTGACCCTTGGACATGCCTGAATAAAAAACTACTTTCCTCTAGACAAGTGAGGAAAGTGAGTAGAAGAGCCATTTTTCTCTAACCAAGTGAGAAAAGTAAGCACAAAAACTGTTTTCCTCAAGGTAAAGAGGAAGGTTGAGTACTGTAGTAATTTGTAGCTTATTTAGTGCTAATAACAAGTTCTGAACAACTGCATAAGGCTATAAGATTTTAATGACCAGCATCTGCAGTGCAGGGTTTGATTCCCTCAGCCTTCATTGGTCTACTGTGTAACTCTGACCACGTCACTTCAGTAAACAGTGCTCCTGAGTTGCCCCTGAGAAGGACACTTGCATCCAGTGGGCTGTCCCAAACTTCTAGCAAATGCTTCAAACTTCTTTTGAATTTCTGTTCCCTTCATATACCTGCTGAATAATGCCTCACTATATGCTCTTACTATGAATCTCAGCATGTGTTTTGTAGTGTAATGGATTGCTAGATACATTTATAAATGTGAGTTTCAAAGGGAGAGAATGTTACTATTGCTCATGTCAAATCTGCTTGAGACTGCTTTCTTTTGTTTAGCAAATGATTGTCAGCATTTTTGATTTAAAATTTTAAATAGAATATAAATATCCAAATGTCGGTGATCATTGTAAAAGTTGGGAAAAAATAGTATGCATTCACATAACCAAGGGATGGGATATTGTTATGGCTGCTGAGGTGGGGTGGGTGCATTATCCTGTCTAGCACCCCAGTTGACTATGATCAGGCTCTGGCACTGAATGCCAAGCCAAGGTTTAGGATATTGCCAGGGACACATCCACTAGACTGGAGTTGGATTACCAGTGCTGTGGCACTTCACAGATGTGGAAGAATTCCTGGTAACTCAATCTAAGACATATGAGAGAACCCTCATTCATGTTTGCATGTGTGAGTCAGGGAGGTGACAATTGCCCAAATATCTGTAGGGGATGCAACAGGTTAATAATATCATAGCAGGTGTCATTAGTGGCATACAGTGACCACTAGTGTGAATGGGTTACACAGCCGAACATAGCTGCATATCTGTTCTCCAGGGCTGCAACAATGATAGCATGCACCTTAAGGTATGTATCTGCCCAAAGGCAGTGTGTGTGTCATATGCTGGTGGGAGTAATACATATGTTCCAGTATTGCCACAGGTATGTCATATTTATTCTTTCAAAGGTCCTTCTAGTAGAAAGTCCAGCAAAACAGGCTGACACATGATGGTTATCTGCAGATCACATTTGGCAGAGGATGATGGCAACATACAGATTGCGCAGTCAAATAATACAATAGCCCTATCATTAATGCTAACATTTGGGGGCAAACATGCACCCACCACAGATTACATAATTATGAAGGGGTAGGATGAACCTCCAGCATTCTCTCCTTCTAGCACCAGATGCCTGTCCATGTTAGCCCCACTCAAGTCATACAAGAGTCACCAGCATAGGCATCAGTGAGATGCACTGCCGCCTCTAAGGTACATGTACCCACCATAGGAAAGAGGCATCTAGGTGTCTGCTGCTGCCATGACTTTAATACATTCTCTTACCTAAGTGCCACTCTTGACATCAATCAGTGGATGTACAGGTCAATAATCCAGCCACAGGTGGCCACTACATGCACAATGTCTAGATGTTGAGTGTGCTGTGCAGCCTGTGGTATGAGAAGTAACTGCTGCTTCAGGAACTACATGACACCCTGCAACACATGCAGAGTGATATACAATTTATAGGGACCCAGAAGACATACATTTGCTGAGGTCTGTATTGACTATGCTAGCATCCATTGGTACACCTATAAGGATATTGTCAAACAACCACCATAGTAGTGCTAGGGATCATATGTGTGGTGCATTGTTGCAATCCAGGCTTACACAGATGACAAACATTGTTCCACAGACTGCAATGCTGTCATCTCTGTATATGACTGCCTCCATCCTGGACATGGACACTCCCACTGTTGTGCTTGTCATTTTTCTGACTCTATCATAGGAATTTCCTACAAGTCCAGCCACTCTTGGTCCCACAGTTCTACACCATTCCTTACCTATGTTGGCCTACTGAGAACAGTCCCTTGTTTGACATCTATGTCTCAAACTGACACAAACCACCAGTAAATGATTCTTCCACTGGGCCTCTGCTTGTAAATGTTTCATCTTCCAAGCCCTTTCTTACACTTTCCATGGTACTAGAATTTGTCAGAGATTTGGGATGCATGGTTAGGCTTAAAAAGACCACATTGTTCTTTAGCCAAGTACACACCTACTAACTTATTTGCTGGTTCATGGATGGTGACCATCTACTGCCTCCTGACATGGCAGATACAGCAGAGTTATTGTATACACTACCAAAGTGCTAGAGTATCTGATGGACAGTATGCATGTATTCTTGATACCACAAGTCAATATGGTATACCATTACAGCTTTCTCAATATGCAAACTCCACCCCTGTATTGGAGGATATAATCCCTTACTCCTACAAAGTCCTAACTTCATTGTCAGCTATGCAGTCCACTTCTCAAAACACGTGTTTCTATTTTAGTGCTGCTGCCTCCTTTCACTATGCCATACCCCACCTGTGCAAATGATAATAACTGTGTCCTGACCACCCCTTTGGCCTGTGTGAGTATGGTAATGTCTGATACACAACACTGCCAGTCAGTGCACTATGCTGCATAAGTTAGGTGTAATAATGTCTGCCTCAGTTTTTTGATGTGTTATCCTTGTCATGATTCATAGCTGTGAGCCAGATGCTGCCTGTTTACCAGTATAGATCATGCCTTCCCCTGCCTCACATTTCATACCATTGCAGCTGGTTCTTTCAATGACTCCTCACCAAATTCATCCACTGCTGCTCTCTCAGGTCTGTATGGCCGTACTACAATGTTCCTACATTGTAATTTATTTTATTGTACCATGCTGTGTGGCATAGCAGAAATAACAAATATTTTACTGGAGGTCACTAATGCATACTGCAGTATATCAAATTTAAATAAATAAATGTAGCCAAGCAGTGGAAGCAAGCCTTTATAAGTCTAAGCATACACACACACACACACACACACACACACACACACACACACACACACACACACACACACACATGCATTCAATGCAGTCCTGTATCTGTGACAGTATGGTATTACATACCATCTTTACCATAGCCCAGGACTGCACACGTGGATCTTCCAAAATGGATCAAAGGCCTACCCTGCTTCACCCTATATCATAAAACAGTAGACATCATTATGAGTGTCCTGCTGCCTATGTCCATAGTAACAGTACATTGAGGATCACTGGCAATGTGTGCAGCTACCAACTAGATGACCTGGTGAAAAGTCATACAACATGAAATGCTGGCATAAGTCACATGTGTGCAATGAAGAAATCATGGAAAATGCATGGTTGTGGCACAGACTTTTGTATAATACTCTGTGCATTGCACACCACTTGGGAGTTGATGGAGTGAAAGCCCTTCTGGTTGGTATACTGGACGCCATTTTATTTATTTATTTATTTATTTTTATTTATTCCAGTTAGATTACTGGGGAAGTCCACTGGGTCAACATGGCCCATTTTCAGTGGAGGCCCGGGGAGAAAATCTCCGAGAATGCATTAAAAATATATTACATACAGGATTTCAACACAATCATGATTTTAGAAAGCATTAAACAGTTTACAGAATACGATTGCAAGGAATACAAGACAATATGAGAGTACAATTCATACTGAAATTTATTAAAATGTTGCTTTTTACATTAAAGTTATGCTTATTACATTTGCATAGTAAAGCAGTAATTCGTTGAGATTCCTCAACTGAGAGTTAAGGTTGTATAGAATGTGCCTGTAGTGCAGGGATTCAGGGATGGAGAATTAGAGGTGGTGCTTTGAGTGATAGTATCAGAGATATAAATTAGTGCTCAATATTGACAATATTTACATGTTTTCTTGAGCAAGTATAGTTCTAGGAGTTGAAGGATTGTCTAGTATTTACAAGTTTTTTTGAGCAAGTATAGCTGTAGGAGTAGAAGGATTAGGTAGTATTTACCAGTTTTGTTGAGCAAATCTAGCTCTAAGGGTAGAAGTAGTAAAGTAGAGGGATAAAGCTGCAGGAGATTGCAGGGAGAGATTGATATAGTTGTAGGAGTATGTCTATAGTAGGAGGATAGGGCAAATGTATGAGAATGAGGAGACTCTTATACTAGAAGTGATCCAAGATTAAGTAGGGAGGAGGTAGGGGCATTTCCGTTTAGTAGACAGGTGTTTGAAAAGTAGGGCCTTGAAATTTTCGGTGTTTGGGGTGGTTCTTAGTGGGGTAGGAAGGAAGTTCCATTTTTTGCCCAGGGCATTTGGAATAAGTGAAGCCTTTTGGGCAATGTGGGTGCAGTCTATCACCAACAGGATCTCATAGAAATGGGCTATGTTATAGAATTCCTGCAAAATGGTGGTTCTGTCACCTGCTGTCTATGGAAACCAAATATGTTCCTCCGCATACCACAGTAGCATACCAAGTACTGATATAAGATTCATGAAGCCAACAACTGTGAAGCTCCCAAGGTGTCCCCTGTCAGCTACTGAAACCTCCTTACAGCAAGTACGGTTATTGCTAGACAAAGCTTCATGACCACTGGGATAGACATTCCATGCAACCTCTCTTGATTCTATGTGTGGATGGTACATGTATATTAACTCCTGTAAGGTGCCTTTGTCTACATGATAATAATTGACAATATCTTGGTTATGGAGCTGATTGCCCGCTGTCGAACTCATCTGTGAGGCTGAGGGTGATAGTGAGAAACTTCATGTACAGTGGTTTTGAAAGCAACCACTAACATCTACTGTTCTGCTAATGCTAACACTACTGCTATCATCATAACAGAAGTGAAGCTCCTGCACAACAGAAAATTGTGGCATTCAGAATAGGTGACCATTGCAGTTCATCTTCCTAAAATTATATGTTTCTGAA
The DNA here is from genome assembly GCF_019279795.1 of Protopterus annectens. Lineage (NCBI taxonomy): Eukaryota > Metazoa > Chordata > Ceratodontiformes > Protopteridae > Protopterus > Protopterus annectens. Next base: position 1,035,777,963 of record NC_056743.1, on the reverse strand, counting down.
ACACATTGCCATGATTTGGTTTTATCATCTGCATATACATGGGAAAGCTGTTATTGACATGTTGATGATCATTTGCATGCCATTATAATGTCATTACATAGAATAAATGTGGCACTATTTCTGTAATAGTGCAATCTTGTGACATGAATGTCTGCATTGCCTCATCTGTGCATATCACTGCTTACACTGCAGTTTTGCATAACACTACAAAATATTTGCTTCAGAATAGCCCCTCTCCTCTTTTTTCCTAGTATGCTGTTTAACCTTCTTAATTAATTTCATTTCATTTATTTTATTATTATTATATTTTAATGTTAGAAAAGCTTTTCGTTCAACATAGTACTTTAGGTATACTATTAACAAAAGTTACACAAACTGCAGTTTCTCTCTCTTTCTTTCTTACTTTTGTTCATCTTTTTGCTATCTGGGTAAATGGACTTGTCAACTGACACTTTTCAACCATGAGTACAACATAAGCAAACAAATTATACACACTGAATTTTATGGTAGATAGAATTCCAGCAAGCAAGAAGAGTAAAATACAAGTTTTAACATAAGATACAATAGAATATAAAGCAATACATGCATACATAAATTGTTCATTGAGCAGATGGCAACAAAATGTAAAATTAGTGTGTAATTTATGTACCTATATATGATAATAACTCTCAACTTCTTACCTCAAGAGTTCTGGACAAAGCCAAAAATAATGGGGATGGACAAAGGCTAAAAATTAGGGACGTATTTTAAATATATTGCTGTTATAAGACTAAAAAGTTGATAGAAAAACATATTTCTGCGTCAACATGCACTTTCTGAAGGAAATGAAGTCTGAAACTCAGCCATATATCATTACATAATGACTTCAATCTTCTATTATTTACCACAAATTTTATAAGAAACTGACCAAAATATAATGGAAAAAAATCTGGACATACTGGGAAATTTTGGATAGTCATAAAGTATGTATACAATCATTTTGTTGTGCATCTTACTTGAGCTACACGAGTCCTAATTCAGGTAAAGCTAAATCATTCATAGCTATATTTTGTATATCTAAATGTAATAATAGTTTAGCAATGTGCAATAAATTACATTTGTGAAAGTAGTGCTTGTGCATGTGAGCATCTGATAAGTTCTATGAGACAAAAACGTAAGGGGAAGTGTTTTTATCAGTGTTTATGTTATTTGTGGATGTGTGTTCCTTTTGCTGTGTTTGAACATTAAATCACTTGTGTGTTGGAACTGCTGGTCTCCGGTGCCTAATTTTGGATTACTAGTTATGTTTTGGGCACTTTTACCACATCTTTGCTGTTTAATAGCGTAATAAAAACCATGGTCACCAGTGTGGGGCTCATCATGTTAGCAGTACTGCAAATGCATAGCAAATATATACTTTACCAAAGAATAGTGGTATATTCAGCACAGTAAAATAGCAGTAGTACATCAGCTGCGGTAAAGGCAGTCAGACCATCAGCAAGTGAGAATGCACAAAGGGTATATTTATTGTATGGGGGGGTGCTCAACAGAAATTTCAAAACAGTGGTATTGACAACACAGATAGACTGGAAAGGAGACTTTCAGGAGACAAGGCACAGGTACATCTATCTCAGTTCCAGCACATGGACAGTTGAATGACAGGCATTGCAGCAGAAACTATGTTGTGTAGAAACAAACAGAGGGAAATGTGCTACAGGAGTTCAGTTGACATATAAAGTGAAGGGGAGGCACAACTACTAAACTATTAAGGCTGCGGATGTGTTTCATGGGGCACATGGTGGTGTTGCATTTGGGAACACAGATTCATGCAGATGAATCACTGGTTGCCTGTTACACCACATTCTATCTCCAAGCTGCCCCAACTTGACTGCTGAGATCATGGCTTGTAAATCCACAGTATAGTAAGCACCTGCTGCAGCTATAGTTATAGCATGGGTGGTGTATTGGTAGAGCTGATGGTAGAATTATTGTGCCCAGACACTGATCATGGCTGTATTGCACTGGAAACAGTGACAACAGCTGGAATTGTTAGCTCATTGACAGAAACAGAGGTGCAGGCTGAGTAGGTACATTGCACATTCTAAGTACCAGCAAGACTGAATGGACCTTCTGGCAACATTTTTGGCACCACTTTATTACTGCTGTGAATGCCATTGATGGCCATACTGGAGCAGCACAACAGGTCTTCTATGGAGCACCAGCATGATATTGCATACCTGCATGAAAACCCAAGCCATTGCACAAGAGTGAATGGCCAGATGAGAAGGTTCGCACACCATCACTGGCAAAGAAGGAGTTCTTGGGGTCCTTCTCTGGAGACAGTGAAATGGCAATCTCATCTGATGAAGGTTTGGCTGTGGGAGTTGATTTGCTGGCAACATTGCATGTCTCTGTCAGTGATATACCAGGCAGGTATTATCATAAAGCATTACCAGTGTCTGATGGCACTCAAGTGGCATGAACATACTGATGGCAAACAACACCATATGTGTTCCACAAGTATGTCCAGGGTATATGCACCTCAGCATGCACCACAAGGTATGCATATCTTCAGTCTGTGTATAACGTTACCCAAAATGTTGTTGTAGTAATGAAGTATGCACACATGTGTGTTTAACTGTCTGCTTTAGTGAAGTGAGCTATAATGGAACAGGACATGTCTAATGTCAGTGCAGCTTTGGAGCTTGACAGTAATGGCAGTCTAACCATGGCACAGTCCAATAGCACAGTGCCACTGTCTGCAATGGTCACAGAGGAGTGCACCCTACTACCCACATCTACTAACACAGATGTATTGGCTGTGGAATCATTTTCTGCCTCTCCACTAGCTATAGAAAGACAAGACTTCCTTGACAGACCAACACAGTGTGCATGGTAATCACCAGCTGATTCATCAACAATGGGCAGTGGCACAAACATGGAGTGTGAAGACAGCACTAAGGAGCAGTGTTGCACTGGATGTTGGCAACATAACTGCCTCAGTACTCAAGCTATGTGTCACACTGGGCATAGACCAATAGATGTGAAGGTCAGTGATCCTACCTCCTCCCCAGCTCTTCGAGTGAATTGCACAATAAAAAAAAGTTTTTGGACCTCCATATTAGAATGCAGCCAATCACTCCCCAAATCCCACCTCCCACAGCTCTTCAACTCTTCAAATAATGTGTAAAAAAAATTAATAATCTTGAGATTGTTATAGGAAGCTGCTTGCTGCAGCCAATCATTCCACACCAAGTATGCAAACGTCTTCAGACCTTTACATTACTGTAGAGGAAGCCAGTTGGTGTCCTACAATAATGTAGCCAATCAGGAATCACCAAGTCCACATCTCCCAGCCCTCTACACAAAACTGAAAATAAAAATAAATAAATATCTTCAGATTACTGTTGGTAGCAAACTGGTACAGCCAATCATGACTCACCAAGCCCTTGCCTCCCAGCTCTTCAAGCGAAGAGCAAAATAATAAATAAAAACGTCTACAGACCTTTTCATTACTGTAGGAAGTCAATTGACATCCTACAGTAATTCAGCCAAGACACCCAACCTCACCTCTTTGAAGTGAAGAGCAAAATAAAAAAAAAAAGCTGACATTTTGATACAGAAAAAAAGTTCAAGTGCAAACCTGCCTCTCTATTCCTCTCCCTAACATTTTGCACCTGTGGCAATTGCCCTTTCACCCTACCCTTGTATGCCACTGGTGATGGGAATTCTACAAATCCACTGCAGCAGGATTCAACCAGTGGGGCCATTGTAGAGGCAGACATCAGAGCTGCTTGATCTCTTGTCAACATCCTAACTATGAGGGGACTTTTACTCTGGATGGCCTAACCCCTACTTTAATGGTGATGTGAGTACTCGTGTCACCAAATGGACCACCTATGCTCTTCTGCTTGCACATCTGTATTTTTCCACATATGTCCACAAGTGCTGCCAATACTAGCTTGGGCAGTCATACCCAAAACCTGTCATATCTCACTCTGATGTGGTATCTTTGTCAACAGAGAAAGTGGCAAAACCCACTTGGAACCACCATGCCACTTCCTCAGAGTATTGTCATTCCCTTCCAGCTTGCCTGCATCATCAAGCACCCATACCACGAATCAAAGTTGGTCCCTTAGAATATCAACAGTGATTTATCTTTCAATGCCAATGACACAAATATTGACTTTTTTATTTTTAGTACTACTGTGATAGAATTTTTATGAATGTAAATGCATAAATAAAGAAATATGCCATAGCTAGGTAATGTGGAACTGGTCACAACACAATCAGTAAACTGTTTGCCTATCATAAGCAATCCATCAAGATGAGTACAGACACAACCCTTAAGTAAAATATACAAACATGGATGTGTCTGTCTCTGCATAACTAGCATTCCAGTACCTACCCCACAGGAAATAAGTAGCATGGCCAGATTGCATCTTTTATATTGTTTAGACAGGGGTAATCTGTAAAGCTTTTTACATTCTTCAGTTACCTTTCTCAAACACTGAATGATAACAAAATGCATCCACTGGATCAGTGCCTAATTCAGCTCTAGTTCAGGTTTCACTAGTTAGACTAAGTTTCTAGATAAGGAAATCATTTTTACAGAACCAGATGAACTTATAAACTTCCAAAAATTTATAGTGTTCGGATGCTACACCCAACAATAATCACAAACATTCTGGTTACTCAAACTTAAAAAGAACATTAAAGTTTTCAGGTTTACTAAGCTCACTTCAGGACACAATGTGAGTGGCATTAATATTTTCTGTGGCCTTAAAATAGACATTGGTTTTCTTTGTGTAAATAGTTTGCCTGCACAATGGAAGAGCAGGCCGTTGTTGATTCTTACTTCATCATAACTCTTTAGCATTTATTTTTGAGAGGCAAAGTTTCAAATATCACAGTGGCATATATATATATATATATATATATATATATATATATATATATTTATTTATTTAAATTTGTTGACCGGGAGTGTCCGACTGGACATAGGTCCATTTTCAGCGAAGGCCCGGGGAGAAAACCTCCACAGTTAAAATAAACAGACAGTATATACATTGGATTACATAGTGATTAACAATTTACATAGCAATTACTTACAACATATTTACAGATGAAGAACATAGTACATCAGTAGACAACTAGAATCTTTATCTGTGAAGTGCATACCAGACATTAACAAATGTTACAAGAAAAAGAAGTTTGTGCTGTATAATAAGTACTGGCTTATGAGCATCTGAGCTTGCTATAATCAAGGTAGTTAGTGGAGTGGAAAGAAAGGTAGTGGTTGGATGGGGTGGATGATATTAGAGTGGGAGTTGCAAGGGCATAGCCAGTATGTTTTTAGTTGTGCTTTTAGTAAAGTGTTGAAGTGGGTGCATGATGGCATGGAGGTAATTGTGGGTGGGAGTGAGTTCCATAATTTGGCTATGGTGCAAGAGAATAGTGCTTCACCAGCAGAGTTATTGGCTTTAGTGATCTGCAAGTGACTTTTGCTGCTGGATCTTAGTGGTCTGGTGGTGCGATAGGGTTGGAGTAGATTCTGGAGGGATGGGACATTTAGTGGATGGTTTACTAGTTTGTGGGCGAGTGAGAGTTGATACCACTGAAGGAGGTGAGGGAGTTCAAGCCAGCCCAGTTCAGCAGGTGAGAGACAGTGGTGACTATGGTAGGATGCCCCGTGGTGAATTTGGTGATTTTGTTGTAGCAGGTCTCTAGCTTGTTTAGATCACATTGCCTTAGGTTGGTATATATTGGAGAGGCATAAAGTAGGGTGGAGATAAGGTGGGAATTTGCTATTGAAATCTTTGCTGCTTTGGTGAGAAATTGCTTATTTCTGTATAACGCTCCTAGTTTTTTGTGGACTTTTTTTATAGTCATGGATATGTGAATGTCAAATTTTAGTTTATTGTCTATTTCCACTCCTAGCAATTTTGTGTGTTCAGTTGGGTATATAGTGGTGTTGTCTTTTGCCATGATGTTAAAGTGGGAGTTGTTTTGAGTATGTTTGGTGGGTTGGAAGATGAGTAGTTTAGTTTTGTTTGGGTTGAGTATTAATCGGGCATCAGATAACCATGTTTCAACAGAGGAAAAGGCTTCCTGTGTGACTTTTTGCAGTTTTGGTTGGGACTGGGCTGAGCAGATGATGGTCGAGTCATCTGCGTATTGTATGAGTGTGCCATGTTTGGTGGCAGATGCTAGATTATTGGTGTAAACAGAGAAGAGTAGGGGTCCAAGGATGGATCCTTGGGGAACCCCTATGGAGACAGGTAGTTGGGGAGATATGTCATTCTGCCATACAACGGATTGTTGGCGGTCAGACAGGTAACTCTGAAACCAGTTGGTAACCGATTGTGAGAAGGATAGGTTATTGAGGACAGAGATAAGTTGTTTGTGTGGGACCATGTCAAATGCTTTAGATAGGTCTAGGAAAGTAGCAGAGGAGAGATAGCCATTGTTTCTATGCTGAAGGATAGTGTTAGTAAAGGAGAGTAAGGCAGTGGTGGTGCTATGGTTTGGTTGGAAACCATGCTGAGTACTGGAAAGGAGGTTGTTAGTAAGGAGGTAGTCTGAGACCTGAGAGTGTATGCATCTCTCTAGTATTTTGGAGAGTGGAGAGAGAATAGCTATGGGGCGGTAATTGGTTAGTTCTGTGGAGGGTCCGCCTTTGTGGAGGGGAATTATATGTGATACTTTCCACAGTGTGGGAATGTAACTTTCTGACAGAGATCGGTTAATCAAGATGGATACTGGGTAGGCCAGAGCATCAGCTGCGATTTGTAGGTATTCACTTGGGAGGCTGTCTGCTGCTTATTTGGTGGGTTTAAGTTTAGTTAAGAGTTTTTTTATGTTGGAGGTAGGTACAGGAGCAAAAGAGAAGGCAGTGGGGAGATTACTAGTTGAAGGTGTGGGTTGGAGGGGAGGGGGGTTGTGTTGTTTAGCTAGTGATAGTGTGGTTTGGGTGAAGTGTGTGTTGAATGAGGTAGCAATATTTTCTGAGGAGTATGGGATGTTAGGAGGAGGGGTACTGACTTTACCTGGGTGGAGGATGGAGTTTATGGAGGACCAGAATTGTTTGGGGCTGTGTTGTGAGGAGACTAGGGCAGACTAATAGTATTGGGATTTGTCCTGTTTTATTAGCTTTTTGACTCTATTGCGTAGTTCTAGGAATTTCTGTCTAGCTGAGGGGGTTTTGGTTTTGCGCCAGTGCTCCCAGGCTTTATCCCTGTTTTTCATTTCTGACTTAGTGGTTTTCTGTAGCCATGGGGAGGGTTATGCTTTGGTTCTGGAGAATCTTATGGAGGCATGGTAATTAAGGATGTTCAGGAAGGTAGTATTACAAAATTCAACTGCATCATCTAGACTGAGGTACTTTAGAGGATGCCAGTTACATTCTCTGAGGGATGAGATGAATGTGAGTGGGTTAAAGTTTAGTTTTTTACATATTTGACGGTACATGACAGGTTTAGCTTGGTATAGGTATTTTTTGAGTAGGAATGTTGGGGAGTGATCACTGAGGCTATCTGATAAGCAGCCTGTTATATATGACAGGGGCTCTTACTGACTAGTATCCAATCCAGGGTAGTGTGCTTGGTGGAGTTTTTATTTATCCTGGTTGGTGACGGAATAGTTGAGTGAAGCCATGAAGGTGTACATGATGGGTTGGATTGTTGCCAGAACAGGATTGCCAGTCAATATTGAAATCACCTAAGATGATAGTTTCTTTGGGGAGATGGTGGGTAGACGAGCTGAGGAGGTTTTCTAGGGGAGGGATGTTTTGGCCAGGTGGGAAGTAGCATCCAATTATGTTGATGGTTTTGTTTTGGTTAATTTTGAGGTTGGTATATATTATTTCTTCATTGCCTATTTGTGGAGCTGATGATTTTAAGATCTGGATGTTTAGATGCTGTTTAAATATTATAGCTACACCACCTCCTTTTTTATTTAGCCGGTCTACTCTTAGTATGCCATAACCTATAGGGAGTATTTGCTCACTGGTAATGTGCGGTTTTAGCCAGGTTTCTGTCAGGATGACTATATCTGGGGAGTACAAGTCTATGGTGGCATGGAGTTCATGGACTTTGTTGGATATACTTCTAATATTTAGGCATAGTAGAAGGAAGTCACTTGGCTTTCTATTGGCTGTAATATGGGAGAAGTTGCGGTTTCTAGTCTGATTATGAAGATTGGGGTTGGAGATGGTAGGGCCAGGGTTGGGGTGGATGTCTCCACTTAGGGCTAGTTTTGATAAGCATGAGATTATTAGTTTTCTCAGTTTTTGAATGTGTTTGTTTATAAGGGAAATGTTATGATTGTGCTCTGTGGGTAATAGGTATGGTGGGAGGGTTACTATGTTAAGTTGTAGGGATGCTTTATGTTTGAGTAATATAGTTGGTAGAATATGAGGGGGGTGCATAGGGATGGTTCTTGAGCTGATGAGAGGGGAGCTGAGTGTGGGCGAGACATGAGTGGTGGTGTGAATAGTAGTACAGTGGTAGTGGTTGAGTGGGGGAATGATGGAGCTTTGGTAGGATGTAAGATATGCAAGGAGAGTGCATGCAGTGAGCATAAGAAAGGTATGCTTGTACATGTTAGTTGAGGAGGTGTAATAGTAGTGGGAAGATGGAGGAGGTAGTGTTGGGTTAGTGCTGTGGTTGGCTATTAGAAAGATGGGAGGGGTTTGAGTGCAATAAAGGTGGGACCACCGGGGGCGGGAGGGAATAGGGGGCAGGATGGGGAGCGAAGTGGGTAGAAATCCTGTTAGTTGCTGGGAATAGGGGGCAGGGTGGGGAGCGAAGCAGGTAGAGATCCTGTTAGTTGCTGGTATGAGGGGCTGGAAACAATCACAAAGCAAAGACAAGTATGTGTTAAGAAACAATCACAATTGACCAAGGACCACTCTGAAACTGTAAGTCATTTCTTAATTTCTCAGGTG